>NC_142575.1:3770000-3940000 GCF_041283825.1 Pyrus communis | reverse complement strand
TATCATGACCATTTTTGTCATTATATACAATTATATCACTTTTACATTAAAATTTATCAAACGTTTTTACACCAGTTTTCTTACTCAAAACACTTTTAAAAATAGAGTTTACCAAATCTACTACTTTATTTTGCAATGACTATTTTTTGGGCACTGCATAAGCAGTTTTTAAAATAAAATAGCAATCTCAAACTGGCCCTAAGTCATTTTAGTTAGCCAACTTTTAATTTCAATCATTTATACAAACGATATTATAAGCTAAATTCTATTGTACATCAAAGACATCTACAAAACATTAAGAATGTAATAACCCAAAAAAGAAAAAAATAGAGCGAAGCAAAACCACACAACTAAAACAATAAACCAGTTATATGTTTATTTTTATCCCTATTAATAAACCGGAAACATAAAGATCTGGACTCTGGTTGTAAAATACAATCCGTAGGACATTATTTTTATGAGCATTTTAGAGGTTAATTAATTAACCTAATTCAGGAGGCTAGGAGCCTAATAAGTAATAGCGCATTTACGTAACCGTAATGAAAAGATGAGGAATTGAATTGAGGAGGAGTTGGAATGAGGAGAAGTCAGAATCGGATTCCTGTTGAAACTGTTTACTTAAATGTTCTGGAATCGGAATAGAATTCCATAAAGCTGTTTACTAATTCAGCATAATCGGAATATAAACCAGTATGATTACTAAAATGCCATTGTCCCAAATCAAATATGTATTAATGCTAGCCAAGATAGTGTAAGTCACCATGATTTGCGTATATTGTTTATAACCTGCTCTTTGTGCTCGATGTTACTTAAACTATGCTTAGGCGTGCTCATTTTGTTCTTAAGATTGTGTATGTCATGAACAGTTTGAAATTCCACATGGTGGAATGATACAGTTTTATAAATGTGTTAGACAACATAACAACTATTCATCTTGTGTTTTAGAGAGTGAACTGATGAAAATTTTCCATATCTTTGGTGGTATCAGGGCCGTCTCAGCCACCATGCCACATTTCAGTGTTTCTTGAAGTTACTGATTTACGGAATACTTCCAATGACTGGAGTTGTTTTGTGAGCCATCGTTTGTCGGTTGTTAACCAGAGGATATAGGAGAAGTCTGTCACAAATGAGTCTCAGGACAGGTACTCCAAAGCTGCGAAGGATTGGGGCTGGCGTGAATTTTGTATAATAGTAAATAATTGAAGGAAAAACATGAGGAACAAACAAAGAGTAGGAAATAACTTCATTTAAGTTAATATTTTACATCAAAGTACATCTATCTAACCATCATAACCAACCTAAAAAAACTAGTCATACCCTACCTAGGCATCATATTATAAACAAAATGTTCATAACCTGCCTGCACATCAAATTGTCAACAAAATATTCCTAACCTACCTAAACATCATAATATCAACAAAAAGTAGTTCTTCACCATCATGGTGTCATCTAATCAGTCATTAGATTTACAGAACATTTACAATTCTCCTTGATATGTCATTATGGCAGCAAGCATGTCATAACATTAGCAAAAAACTAGCATTCACATTCTTTGGAACATCACTTAGACGTCATTATGCACCCAAGTTTGCAACAAAGTAGTCACATATGCACTCTTCCTTTCATCAGACATGTTGAAAAAGACCCTCAAAAGGTCATGTTCTTTGGCCAAGAAGTTTGTGACTTGAAATAATTCCATGGGAGCCAAAAACTCCATTTTGCTCAACTCACCGTCAAGTTTTTGTTGCATTTATGTTAGGTTTATATGGGTTGACAGTGCATGAACTAGACCATCAAGCTTAGGTCCCACATCAGCTATAACTTTAGTCATAATAGAGAATTGCTTAGCCATTTCATCCCTTACTATTGCCTTCTTGTTACTACTGTTTGATGTGTTACTTTATGCATTCCTTTGTTGTTGGGTATTTGGTACTGAGAAAGAAGTATCAAAATCATATCCACTTTCATCATCACCTTCATTTTGATTGACATTGGCATCTTCAAGTCTAACTTCTTCTTCATCGTCATCAACATTACCAGCATTTGCACCCATAGCACAATCTTTTGCATAAATCTCTCCCAAACTGTGGTAGTGCGGAAAAGGCTTATGGTACAATCCACTTGCATCCTTTTTACCCTACAAACAAAAAACACAAAATACAAGGCACGTAAGAAAAGCAACCTTGTGTTTAAAACTTAGTTTTCATGATTAAAGCTTTTTTTCTCAAGTTTCAGTTTTCTCGCTTCTCGATTCTTTTAAGGCCACAACTGTGATTGGAATGTGTAGGATGTTTGCGTGTCATCTCCCAGAGTTGCTTTGGAGTTCTATCGGGTTGCTAGGGATGCTCTACTTCTATATGAAGTGGTGGTTCCTGTCAAGGTTAGTACATGGAAACCAGTTGTAAACTTTACCTACTGACCTTTTTATACATTTGCTAAGCCAATCTAAAAAAGTGTAGCTGGGATGGTTATGTCTATCCTATTGCGTTGTCTATTGTACTAAATTTTTTGAGAATCCGAACCCAGCTACCTTCTCTCTGTCAATTTCTAAGTTTTATTCATCAAAGATACAAAAGATGTCACTGACGACAGTTGATGTTACAGTATCATTATGATTTTTATGTCATTTTTCTGATGAACAACCACGAAAATCATTCTAATATTTCCATATGGTATAATCTTAAATTAGCAAGGGCATATATATGCATACCTTCATAGTCTCATCATACACACTTTTCTCACAAGCCAACATCATTTTCTCTTCATTCCACTCAAACCCACTGAGAGCTAGCAATTCAGTTAAGGCAAAATATTTTGCCTTCAACGTCTTGATGCGTGATTCAATGTGGGGAAACGCCTTTAATCCACACCCTGGGAGTTTGGCTTCCAACATAGCTTCTATCTTCCCCAAATAACCATTTTTGAAACCAGTGTTAGCTTGCCAAGTCAGGTCATTATGCAACTCAAGCAAGGATTCAACCAATATTGTATCCTCAGTAATTGTCCAATAATGTTTCTGTTGTCCTCTTCCTCATTTCACAGATGAAGCAGACGTCATTATACATAACAATATTAGAAATCATAAGCATTCCAAATAATTTCAATTACAAATATGATGTCTTTCTTAACTCAGAAACAAATACAACATTCCAAATGTTATTACACAAACAGTATTAGACATAAGCATTCCAAATGATTTTGATTACAAATACTGATGTCTTTCTTAACTTAGAAACAAATAAACCATTCCAAATGTCATTACACAAACAGTGATGTCTTTCTTAACTTAAAAACAAAAGAAGCATTCCAAATGTTATTACAAACATTATAATATAAAAAGACACACTAATGTCTTCATTAAACGAAAGGACATATCAAACACCGACTCAATGAACCGCCCTATTGTTGCACATTTCTTGGGCAAGGTTATCCCTCCATGCAGTCCACTCATCTGAGGACTCAACAATGGTAATATAGTTATTCGCATCTGAATTCCCATCCTGAAATTGCCCGTTCGCTTGAGCTTCTATAGGATTGACAACCATCTCCCTCCTTATAAAATTATGGAGCATAGAACACACTGAAATTATGCGACGATGTGTCCTAATGTCGTAAAAGGATGGGCTCCTAAGAATTCCCCAACGCATTTTCAATAGCCAAACACCTTTCAATTACATTTCGAGCACTTGAGTGTTTCATATTAAAAAACTCAGCCGGTGTTGTAGGACGATAACCATCTCTCCACTCATTCAGATGATAACGGGTTCGTCTATAAGGTGCAAGAAAACCTTTTCCGTTTGTATAGCCACCATCAACTAAATAGTAACAACCTATTGTTGACAAAGAATTAAATTGTCAAACTTACAACTCTACATCACTTGCAATTCAAAAGCTAAGAATTTTAATTACTAAAATAAGTTGTGAGTGTTACCATTAGGGACTTTCAATCCATTTCTCCTAGTCACAGCATCTCTAAGAACTCGACCATCATGTGCGGACCCTTCCCATCCAAGTAAAACATATATAAACTACATGTCTGGAGTGCAGACTCCCAAAACATTCGTTGCTATTTCATTTTTCCTTGTTCTGTACTTTGGTTTATCACATTCTGGTACATGCACCTTAACCGGTGTTCCATCCAGTGCACCTAAGCAATTCTACAGTATATAGGCCACTAAATTAACAAACTAAACTATGAAATAAAAAACTAGTAATTACTAAGTAATGCAGGCATGTAGATACCACATACCTTAAACCATTTCCACTTTGGGTCAGTTGAGTTCTCATGGATAGGCTTAGGTGTTTGCCAGAAATCCTTTTGGCATCGAATCATTGCTTTAATACACTCATGGAAATACTTACTAATTGTTCGACCAGACCTTATAAAGTGGTGGTTAATTGTGCGATTCTTAAGATGGTGTGCAAGAATGTATAGAAAAAATGCAACCATCTCCTGTATAGACACATTTCGAGTAGCTCGTAGCTGTCCTCTAGTCACAAGAACTTGACATAATCTATGAAAGGATCGTCTATCCATTCGTAGTTCAGCAATACATGTCACATCACTCTCAAAAATTAAACCATGTAAGTATTCTAATTGCTTGTAAACTCTTATAACTGTTTGAGAAGGTGAGGGACTTCTAAGGTGCTTTTGGAAACGATACCAAGAATAGAAACAAGAAGTAGCACATGCAACAAATATAGTTCAAAGATAGACAATCAATACATTCAACGCAGCATGTAATTTCTTCTTTGTGGACAAACTTAGACAAGCCATTGGTCTACACAAAATAATGAAGAAAAAAAAATGTCATGAAGGACTTCAATTAACAAGTTAATAAACATATTGGCAAACTGAAATAAATTAATATTACATAACACAATCAGTCACAAAAATTTATATTTTTTTTCCTCCATACCTAGTCTCACAATTGATGGAAAAATAACAACATAAATCATAGTATACATGCAACCAGTGAAGAGAGCTCAACCTACAACCTTGTCCTCACTCTTCCTAATTTCATAAAGATGATGAATATTTGATTAATAAACATTTGCGAGCATAAAGAATTAGGGATAACATACTCTTCCTAATCAATACAACATTTGTGAGCATAAAGAATTAGGGATAAATTACTCTTCCTAAACAATACAACATTTCAAAGATCACATGTACTCAATAAGTTCCCAAAAACCAAATAATTCAAGTAAATTACATAAATTTAGAGCATGCAACAGAACAATAGATGTCCAAAAAGACCAATCATAGTGATTTGCATTAGAATGATTGCAACGAGAATATAATGATTGATGTAAGGCCAATACTGTCCACACGTATCATAAAAAGTCTCATAAACATCTTCAATCTGCAAAAGAGCTTAAGTTTATAACACATGCAGTTGATATCAAAGTGCACAAAATGCTCAGCTCTAGTGCAAAATAAATTTTAGAAATTAAGTCTTTAAAGATAGAGATAGTAATTAGTAATTTATAACATTTTATAATTCAACATAAGCGTCTAACCCCAAGGCAGACCTCAACCAAAGGCACAAGACAAACTGCCTGTTTTGATGACCCATATTCCTCAGACCTCAACCAAAGGCACAAGATAGACTCTAGGGGTAGGCGCGGTGCGGTTCGGTGCGGTTTCGAGTGAAAAGTTAAGTTTGCCATAATACAAGGATCTTCAAGGATTCACAATACTTTACTACAACCCAATTGAAAAGTTAAGTTTGCCATAATACAAGGATCTTCAAGGACCACCCAAGTCTGGGCAGTGATGGAAAAGAATAACAGCTACTGATGTTGCATTAAATAATTTTGCCATCCTGTTGTGGTGCTGCATCTACTGATGCTACACCTACTGATGCTGCATCAGTGATGTTGCACCACTGATGCTGTATCAGTGATGCTGCACCTACTGATGTTGCACCACTGATGCTGCATCTACTGATGTTGCACCAGTGATGCTGCACCTACTGATGTTGCACCTACATATTCCCCTTCTCGCCTCAGATTCCAGAGAATGTCTGCTTTTTCCAGCTACATTCTTATGCAATCATTCACTTGTTGGACTGAAATCAGACCCAATTCACAAATCCAAAAACCAATAACGAAGTTTTCAACTTATTGAAATTCATAAAAAACTTAGAAGATCTAGTGGGCAAGAATCAACTCAGCCTCTCTCTCTCTCTCTCTCTCTCTCTCTCTCTCTCTATCAAGTGAAGTGATGTGAAGGAAGCAATGAAAGATTTAGCAGGATGCAAAAAATCTTTCATTTATTTTCTATCAGAGGTGAGAGTCTTCATCTAGAAACTCATTTAGTCGCGTAGTACAAAGCAAAAAATTTAACATTGAGATAAAAACGCAGAAGAAGTAGGGATTTACTTGTCCGTAATTGTGACAAGAGTTGTGGCTGAGAGGAAAGAAAGGCATGCGGCTGAGAGGAGAGAAAGGGGCTGCATTTTAAGGAAAATGAGTCTAGGGTTAAAAGGTTAATCTTGGAAATAATGAAAGTAAGTGAGGGCATAAAGGGAACAAAATTAGCATTCTGATTGCCCGGAATCCAAATACCTTCCCTAACTTGGGAATCCAATTCAGCCAAATATTGGAATTGGATTCCAAAATTTGTGTGGGACCCACTAAATTTTGATTCCTTCAGATTTGGTAAACACCGGAGTATGCCGTAATCGGAATTCAATTCCGTTTCTTGATTCCGATTACCTTTACGTAAACGTGCTATAATAGAGTTGTTGGATCACCTTTTTCTGTCGACACTTCCCTATGGTTAACTTATCAGCCGCATGCTGTTATATGTATAATTTCATAAGAAAACGATTAAATTAGATTAATCACGAAAAAAATTTCAAAGTTTAGTGGATGATATTGTAACGAATACCTTATATAATCTTAGTCCAATTATATGTTGGAAAACTCAGACCAAGTGCTGTGATTGTGTTACAGGCTTACAGCTCAATTCACTCATAAACTAACATATCACAAGCTCGAAATCAATAGATGCATTGAATCAAAGACTAAAAAACGAAAGTGCATGCGTGCATGACTAGTAGAGAAGTTTGATAGCCGGTGGGCGGCGGTAGGTGCAATGGAAGAGGAGGGGGAAGTGCTGAACTACTGAGTTTTCTGTTATTTACTTGTATCTTATTTTTTTTAGTACTCTTTCTAAGATATTTTGTTTCTGCATGAATTTTTTTCGGTTACAACGGATGGATCCGAATAAGGGTAATTGTTTAGAAATGCATGAAGCTGTACATAGAATAACATGTTAACTTAACCATTAGAAATGCATGAAGCTGTACTTAGAATAAGGGTAATTGTTTAGCTCACACCTAATAACTTGGCCATGTAGAGATGAAAAATAATTGTGTCCAGGTTTAGTTCCAGACTTGCTGTTTTAATTAATACTAGTCTTCTGACATAATTGAATTTGCAGTTCTGATCACCTATATTAGTATTGATTATTTATTGGATAGTGGTAGTAATTCTACATTTCTGCTTCGAGACATGGCATACAACATATAAGTATTTCGCACCAAATCTAATCAAACGAGAACTATGAAAATTTAGAAATAAAAATTACAGCATCTGAAGTCACTTGGTTTTAGTGAACTAGATCATCTTAAATGGCTCGGATCAGTTTATTTTGCGACAGTTGGTACGAACTTGACCACTCGTTCCAGTAAGCGGGCTAAGGCTCCCCATTTTCAGCATGGCATTTGCAAAATCTGTATAAAAAGCTTCGGCAGTGGTGCTATAATTTGTAACCAGAGAATCTGTTGAGCCACCACTGAAAAGCTGCTGATCAGAATGCAATAGACCCTTGCTATTCACCAGGTTCTTAAAATAAGCATTATCGAAGATGAAAGGGCTTGTGACGTCTAGTGAAGAAAGGCTGTCATCAGTCCCAGAGCTCACAGTACAGTTTGATTTCAAAGATGTAGCAAACGATGAATCGATGTTAGTCTCATTATGTATCCGTCCTCGAAACACTACACACCTTGCTTGGCCCGTTGTGTGAGATCCTAGTCAGAAATTTTTGATGATTTTCAATGGAGATTAATATAATTGCTTGGAAAGTCAAGTAATTGAAATTCGAGAATTTCCCAAATGTGTTGTTGCTTTTTTTTGGTTACGTATGTACTTACCCGAGAGAGCTACCAATTCTTTGGTAGTAAATCCTTTAGTTGAGAAAGAAGTGATGAGGTCATTAAGATTTAGACTTGGAGATGGGAGCTGACTAGTTGCAGCACTTAAACTTGCTGTGGTGGAGTCCCTTCTGCCCAACTGAACCGTCCATGAAGGCCCTCCCAACTGCTTGACCATATATACATTAAAATCAATTTCCGTAAATTTTATTCTAACTTATGCATTTTATGTTACTTACTGAAACAACTGAATCGCGAGCTGCAATGGCAAGGATATCTGCGCAGGAAACAACCCCGGGGCAGGCACCTTCTAGCTGAGATTTTATGGTATCGATCACTTCAAATCCCCTCAATGAGTTTGTATTTGGTGGCGCCGTCTTTTCCCCAGTAAAATTTGCAGTGTCATCTAATAGAACAGATGCATCACATCCCTATTTGAAATAACACGAAAAAAATCGTCAATACTAATAATGACCAAGGAGAAGGATTTTATTTGTGATATAAGTTTTGAACAGAAATAGTACACAAGAAAATTAATCTTGTAAAGTACATGCGTGCATGCAAGGTTACTATTTTCTTTTTACAGAAAGAACTATTTCATAAATGCGCTCGCAAAATCTGAGAGTGGACGGAGGGTAGGAAGGGACATACATTGACAAAGCAATCGTGGAAATGGAGACGGAGTAAGGATGCCCCCATGCGATGCTCCTTCACCACTGCATTAACAACTGCATTCCGAACAATGGAAAGGGCTCGAGGGCACGTTGTCGAGTAGTATTGGGAGGATAATTGGGCAGACGATATCCTAAACAGGAATAAAAGCACAAAGAAGCAGAATCTGATATAGTGTGAGATAAAAGCCATAGCCAAAAAGAGAGAGGGTACAATATACTTGTTTTCCTTTTTTATTTCTCCAGTAGAATGGACCTTAAAGTTGTATAAATAGAGGATTACTTTAGTGGACTATTAACTGTTTGCCGATTTACTATTATTTGTTCTAGGTCTAAGGTCCTAAAGGTTTTGGCCAAACCAACCAAAGTCGTCAGATTTTAATTGTTATCTGAACCAGCAAAACATGATAAAAATCAAATATAAAGGAAAATGATTTTAGCACATCTCTACGCATGTATTACTTTCTCTTTTTATTGTTTTAGAATTGAATAAATTAAGAGAAAATAAGAGAACAACAAAATGAGACAAGTTCAGAATAAGAAAATGAGAGTTCGAAAATCATTAAGCAAACATCAAATACAAAAATTTCATCAATTTAATTATTGTTTAATTAGTATTTAACCCCTCAACCCAAATTCCACTTCATAGGAAAAGTGTCGGGTGGCCTACAAACCATTGTAATGCATGTTAAGAATGAATCATATATTGATGAGAGGTGAAATCTTGTATAGGAGTATGTTAGGCTACTTCTATATTGCCAATTGGATTTAAGGTGGAACCCCAACTTTCTTCATAGTATCAGAGCCAAGTTTGCCTCACGTGTGAAGGTTAACGGCTATACGTGCTCCACGTCATCCGATTTGTGTTGTTCATATATTAGGTTTAAAAATATGTCACACATATGAGACGTGTTGAGAATGAATCTCATACTTATAAGAGATAGGACTTTATATGAACTTAAAAGTAAATTGAGATATTTTTCAAGTTATCGAAGTGGGAGATACCAAACACAATAGTGGTTAATTTGAGCATGACTGTTATATGCTAGTGTGTGAATATGTTTTTTCATGGAGGTATCTACTCAGACAATCGAACAAAAAGGTTGTTGCCACTTAAATATTTTCTACCACCTTTGCGTGACCATGGTTGAATAAATGTTTGTGCAATGTCCCCAAACTTTAGAATTTTCCAACACCTTGTAGTATAGGCACAAACTCTTACATTCAACACGGATATGTTGGTTTATTCTGTCACATGGGATATCTCTGATTACACTCAAGTTGTTCTTCTTCCATAGTTACAAAGTACGCTCCATAGAAGACTTTTTTACACGAATTTAGTGGCATCTGAAGGATTTTATTCAAAGTTTTCGGTTTTCCTTTGAATATGGCTGGTTTATATTTGACAAAACCATATGATCAGCTAAAGTAAAATCATGACAAGAAAGATTACGAATGAGATAATATGGACTTAGTGGATCTAAGATAAATTTAATATAATTGTCATCTTCTAGTCACAGGATGTTCATGTCTGGTTGGTCAGTATTCGTCTTGCCAATTATCAACACAAGGGCTCTGTAATTCTCGGAAGCATTGAAGACGCTAATTAGCACAGTTTTTCTTTTTTGACAAAACTCTGACATTCTTAGCTAACACGATATTCATAGTATTAATAAATAAAAGTTTGCAACACTATGTCATATGATACAGTCACACTGCTCTAATCAAGTGATCTAAACCAAATAGGTATTTGCATAGTTCGTGAATAGGATTCCAAGCATCAACAAGTACAAAGGTCAAAATTTTTTGGGTGCAAACATCAAAACAAACTACTATCACTTCACGTATTATAACAAGTGAACACTGAAATAGCATAACAGCAATAGTATTAATAAATAAAAGTTCGCAACACTATGTCGTATGATACGGTCACATCAAAAATTTTCTCCAAAACGAAACATTTCTTCAAAATTTGAGCTCGCTGCATAGACGAGCTACACCATAAATTAAACCGAAAATTCTGTAAATCCAACACTTGCGCATTTTAATGACACAAACAAGCCAATGCAATGCAAAGCAACTATAAAATTCTAAACCAAAAGTGATCTTCCCTAATGTATTTGATTCAAAACATTCTATTCAGTCGAAAATTTTGTTGTATAACAAAATATACAACAAAATTAAACGATACAATCAAATCTTATTTTCCGGCTATCCAGAATTTTCACAATCCCTAATCACATATTCTCTGTTGTGCCTTCTACTACGACTCAGAGACGATCAGAATACAAACTTTTCCTCCTCCGCACCGATGGTTTGTAATCTATCTCCCATCTCCTGGAGAGTAGCGGCCATGCTATCACTAATGCCCAGGAGATACTGCAAGCGCGATAATTTCTCAGGTGCCGCACCACTTTTCATGTATATAGCGAAGAGATCGGCCAGCTCCTCTGGAACATCCCATGAAAGTGGCTCGGCAGGCACAGCTTTGTCACAAGCCAGCAAGTCATTAAGAGAGGATACCTGCAAAGCACAAACAGCCATTCCATCAGATTTACCGGCCTATCTCCATCAATTAACTAATCAAAATTAGCACGTTGTAGTTACAGGACTAAAATAATAAAAGACAACTAATCCATACCACTCCTTGACGATTTCTCTGCCTCAGAAGTGACACAGCTTGAATCAATGAGTTCGATAATCTTGTCTGTGCAAGCTCTCGAACAACATTCTTGGCCTTCTCAGCATTAATATTGAGATCTGCTGGGATTTTCTCATAGACTTCTTCCTCATCAAACTCTCCGGTGCCCGATGAGAATATCTCATCCACGGTCTTTTTGAACAAACTTTCTCGCAAGCTCTCAGATATCATGCTGTCTAAGTTAACACTTGATTCTTTAAGTTCTCTTATCTGCTTAATATTGAGCCTCCCCTGACCAATAGCCGTTTCAATCGCAGCTGCCATTTTTGTAGTAGTTATATTCTTTATTATCTTTTCCACATACTGTGGAGGCAAGCCAACTTGCTTCTGCAATTCATTAAGTTGCTCTACCCTTGCTTTTGTCAATTGTCCATCGGCTAAAATTACCTCTGCCTGTTGCCTGAAAGCTTGCTCGGCCAGGCTCCTGTGTACTTCCACTATCTCCGTAGTGCTTAAGCCCAATATCGCCCCAAGCTGATTTAGTAGCACATATTCTGAATCATCCTTCTTTGTAGTGATCTGAGCACCAAACGGAATCCTCTTCACTTCCCCAGTTATACAATACAATAAGTATGTTTTGTATAGGTCAGTCCTCTCTCTTTCTTCCAGGTCATCTTTAAGAGTAATCTCAGTCTGGCCGGGCTTCCCCAACTTTGCAGCAAGCTCCTTGTCAGGTCTAATCTTTCTAAGTGTCTGAATAGATTCCCATTCCTCATCCTCCAGGACCTCTGGCTCTGGCTCCTTTATTGGCTCTTCTGTAGCGGAATCAGATGATTCCCCTTTTATGTCTGCTACCAATTCAGTCACAACCAATGTGTTGAAGGCTATCATCTTTTTAAGTTCTTTTGCAGACTCAGTACGGCTACCAACTGACCGCGCTCGTTTTACATAGTTAATAAAAATCTTTCTTACCTGCATAGATTGAAGTAAACAAAGAAGAGAGCACGTTAAATTTGAATTCACAAACCTTTTATATAAAAATATAAATAAATAAAGCGATCAAAAGGATACTCACTGCCTTGCCAGCAATAGACATGGCAGCCTCCCTAGACAATCGCAGACCGTGAGCTGCCTTTCTCACAGCTTGTTTTACATCAGCGTCATAACCATCAACACCAGATGCAATTGCATCCTTCACAACCTGGACAGAAACCACCACAAGAATCAGTATAAAGCCTATTCCAAAATAGCAGATTTTTAAACATATTAAAGCATCTTAAAACACAACAAATAGCGGAGGCTCTAATAGGAAACTACATCAAGGAGCAACTCAAACTAAGAAAAAAAAAATTACGGTACATGTACATATGCAGATGATGGGTCATGAGGGAAAACCACCATACTGGTCCATGCTAACCAAATATCACAGATGCCAAACAAAGGACCTTAAAAGAAAATTTGTAGTTACCTTTTCAAACAAACTGCCACAGATATCTGAATGGGCAGCCTCAACAGTCTGCTGAGGAATACAAAGCATGACCCGTAGCCTTAACAATGCAGCAACATCATCATCATTCAGCTCTCCATCAGCAACACACTGCTGAAGCTTTTGTCGGTATATTTCTAGAACAAGAAACACAAATCAGATTCTGAGAGGGACAAAACAGACAATTCATTATAACACCAAGGTAGAGTTTGATTATGAACCAAGGGAACAGATATTCTTAAATGCATATTAACTGTTGACAAAATAAAAAAGGAATGACTTGGTGAGTGTTTTAGAATAATTTGTACAAATGACGAGCATTACAATTTCCATTACCTTCATGAATCTGGCTGGCTCTTTGTGGATCAAAATGCAGCTCCTCACAGATATTTTGAAGGAAGGCTGCTTTGCTGTCTGCTGCTTCTAAATCACCCGATGTAACAGACTGTGAAAGACGTTTACGGTAAACCTTCAAAGTAACATCAAGCACAATGGATTCTGCCTCTCGTTTGCCTAAACCAAATATATTCCTTAACTGATTCAACGCGGAATCCTACACAACCAAAAATTAATCATGAATAAGAATAGTATAAACGGCAGCAGCAATGGTAGCAGTTGTTAAAGCAGTTTACATGCTAAAAAATATGCATCCCAGCCTTTGTTTACCTTACTCTCTTCCAAGCGACCTGTGGATAAAGAATCCGTAACATAAGCTCTGAAGAGGAGCTTCAAGTCGTCCATATTTCTATCAGCATCGTAGTTGCCACCTAAGTCAGATATACAAGTAAGTAGAGCTGGGGTGTCCAAAATTAGCCATTAGAGACGAACAACCAAGAGACCAGTACATATTCTTACCAAGTAAAGAAACTGGCCCAAGCCCAGGTGCAAAGCGAGCTGCATCTGGATGGTTCTTTAGTGAGATGAGCAAATTATTGAGTTCCAGCATTTTATCAAGCTCTTGCACAACTTCCGTGATTCCAGTGCTGAAAAACTAAGTTTATTAGATTCCACTGTGTTACAGTTTGAAAACCCATTAATGTCATCGAAACTAAAACCTCTTAAAAACTGAAAACAAAACAACTTCTTTCTACATTCATATTTTGCAGGACCGTAATATCTTGGACTCTTTCATACCAAAACCAAAAAAACAAAAACAAAATCGAAATCATAACTAAATCCCCATATGGCCAAACATGGGTGATAGCGGACTTGTATATTCTTATATATACAAATAACATAGCAATAAGCTGCATGCACTTCTGTATGGAAGTAGTGAACATACGCTGATCTGGTTCTGGATTTGAGCATACGAAGTGCTGCTGATATATTTGCCTCAACTAGTTTTCTTGCGTGTTCTTTGAACAAGTCTTCTGCGTGCTGCATCAAACAGAATTATCCACATCAAGAAACAACTACATCTACATACAATCTAGTGCAGGTCTAGCAAACACATTGCAAAGAAGGTACCTCGTCAGAGAGCCGATAAATGCGTTGTGCTTCCTTAAGCTTAACAAGCTGCTCTGCACTAATATCTGAGAATAAGATAGTTATATTTGTCAGGATTTAGCGCATAAAGGTGTAAGAGCATTACAATCTTACATAAATAAAATGTTGAACTCATCTACTGAATATCTTTATAAAAAAAATTACTGAAAAAGAGAGACTTAGAGCAAGATAATATGTCAACACTGCCACTTCGTTTAAGATAACTAACAAGTCGTTCCTGTTATGGTGTCTTAAACTGGACCATCAAATTGATAAAATTGGAACATCGAATATCAAATTAGAGTATAACAAAAAACTCAAATTTCAATTGTCCAGGCAGTGAATGATAAAGGCCTTAACGAATGACGCGGTTACCTCTGCCAACAGATTTTAGCTTGGAAGCATATAAACGCTGGGCATTGTCACGGATAGCCAGCTCAACCTATCAGAAAAAGGGAATTGTGAGTCATGCAGAATTACCATATTATACGAGTCTGAACCAATTAAGTTCCAACAACCATAGAATAAAAAGTAAAATGGCAAGAACACTCCGGGAATAAAACATAAAGCACAACCATTACCAGTCAAAGCATTTTACAAATCACGATACCTGGGAATCGGTAACTTTGAAGACACGCTTCCAAGGTAAGAGGAAAGATGAAGCGTCCCCAAACACAAGAGTCGAAACATATATCAGCTTCTGAAATGCCTGCACTGGTGACTCACTAACAATGGTCAAAGCCCTGTACCTCAACCATTCAAAAAGGGTAACAACAATCTCAAAGTTTCTAGCACCAAAGGCCTACCCGACGCTGCTCTAGATCACCCTCGCGGTCGGTCTCAAGCCTCTGTCTGAAAATTCGCCTACCAATCTGAAACCCGTAAACCACCAACACATTTTAAGATGGCCAAAAAAGTAAACTCATTTGCTGTCACAAACAGAGAAGTAAATAAAAACCCACCTCCATATGCATTGAAGCTGCTTCCGGGTCATCGATTCCCAGAGAATTCTTGAAGCTGACGATGGTGTCCGCTTCGTCGCCTTTGAGTTCTTGAGCTCCAGGAGGAAGAACAGCAGTGACAAAACGACAGTACAAATCACAGAGCTCGGCATTAAACGCCTCGTCTTGCTTGCTCACACCAAATCTGCAAAAAGCAACAATTTTTAACCGGGACTCACAGTAAATTGCACTACCCAGCTGAAAATTTCGCTACTTGATTCTCACTTTCTCGCAATGCCTTCGATGTCCTCCTTCTTAACAGCTTTCGGGTCGTCCAACCCAGCAACGTAATTGTGCAAATCGACGGCGGCGACCTCGGGAGCGCAAGAGTTCAAAGCGTAGACTGCTGCTCCACCGGCGGCTCCGAGCACCGCTGCACCACCATACGCGGCGTTTTGGGATTTCCCCAACCGGAGACCCAACCCGTACCCAGCAGCCACAGCTCCGGCGAACACAATTGCCGAGGTCACTATCCGGAGCGGCGGCGACAGCTTCTCGACAACGGGCTGTACGCCAGTGAGCTCTCTCTTACCGCCGAAGACATCGTGAGGCGGCGGTGAGGCGGCGTCTGCTGATTGTTCCGAGGGGGCGGCAGAGTTCCGGGGAAATGAGGCCCTGAAACGGCGTCTTCGGGATTGTACGGAGGCTGCGGCGGGGAGAGAGATGGGGTTGAGGAACGGCAAGCGGAGAGCGGAGCGCTGGGAAGTGAGAGTGGAGGGATTCATGGGTCCCACTGCGGCAGGATAAGGAGAGACGGCGTCGTTTGGGGAGGGGGGGAGTGTGGAGGGAGTTAAAGGGCTTTGGTAGGGTTTGGGATCGGAGGCTTTTATTGGGTTTGACGGAAAAGAAAACTGAGGAGGATTGGAGAAGATAACAGGGCGGAATAATTGGGGAAGACGACAAAAGTGAAACAGTTTGTTGGCCGTTGGCTACCGTGATCTACGACGTTGCCTATTTGGGCCTAAAATAAAATTAGAAATGGTTATTGGTATTTTAAAATTTTTATTTTACATTTCTCATAAGCGTATTTTTTTTTAAATATAGAAAGTTTGAAGTGTAAAATGAAAAATTTTGAGTGCCAATAACAATTCCTATAAAATTTAGGATCAAACTCTTTTTTTTTCAAAGTCATTTTAAATTGCTCATATGTTTTTTAAAACACATCAAACAAGTATCCCAATCTATTAAAAATGTCATATTTCCTAAATTCCAATTAATTTTTCAAATATAGATTATGTTCAAAATTCATCAACTGGGTATATCATGAATAATATTAACAAAGAAAATGGTTAATAATTCCAATAGGTTTTTAAGGAGTTTGTTTAGGCTCATGTGATTTCCTCATTAGCTGATTCTTGGCTCGTAATGACACATTCCGACTTAAATCAGGGCGTGTTTAACTAGTACTTTTAGTAGTTTGATTTTTATTCACTCGTATTTCTCTATATCATTATTGCTTCCACATTGTGCACATTGTTACGTCACTCTCACGTGACGCCCAGCACGCCCTGATTTAGGTCAGGATGTGTCACGTAAAGTTTCCAATTCTTCTTTTTGACAGTGAAGATGGTGGTGTCCGCATCATGGCAATCCATACCATTTCAACAACCTCCATGACACTCTTTTTTATGTTGGCGACTTGAGTTGTAGGGTGGAGTTGGTGGTTTTGCATTGGGTTTGGTGGTGATAGCATGATGAGGGTGGGGGTAAACATTTGTTGGTGGAGATTATCTATTGATTTTGGAGATAAAGTAAGCCTGCTTAATTTAACAATTTTTAATATTAGCTTAATAAATGTGACATTTTCAATAAGTTGAGTACTTATTTGGAAGGTTTAAAAATATTAAGATCAATTTAGAATGACACTAAAGGTAGAAAATTTTAGATACTTAATCCTAAACTTTAATTGAAAATTTTAATTGGGCTTAAATATTGCTATTTGGGCCTATAAGGTATGAAAATATAATTTAATTGGGCCTAAATATTTATTTTTCTTTACTTTCTAACCTTTTTTCGTTCACTCCAAGTCTGCAGCTCCCTTCAGAATCTCCAAAAATGGCCGTCTCCTCACTGCGACTCCCCTTCTCCCTCTGCCTCCCAAAGTTCCCATCTCGCACCTTCCATTTTTCAAAGCCAATTTTACCCCTCAGACACAACCTTATTTACTGCTGCTCCTCCTCCTCCCTCTATACGCCCGAACAAACCTCAACCAGCTCCGGTCACAAATGGCAGTCCGTCCGAAAGAGGAAAGTGGTTCTCCGGGTCGGGTACGTCGGCACCGAGTACCGAGGTCCGTTTCAAATTTCCACCATTTTTATTGATTTTTTTGTTCGGTAAATTTCAATACTTTTTATTTGGTTTTTGCATTTTATATGCAAAGTTTAATACTTTATAGCTCTCTCATTGTGTTTTCTTTCAGGCTTGCAAATGCAACGAGACGAAAATTCATTATCCAGTAAGTTGCTTCGTCCTTATGTTTTTATACAAGCGATATTCTACCTTAAACTAATTTAAATTTGCGAGAATTTGAACTGTCAAAACAACAGAATTTATTTAATGTTTATTTATCGTCTTCGTTTTTTATATAAGTTAACGTAGATTAGTTGAAATGAGGGCGAGCTTCGGTGCAACCGGAAGGTCACGGTTCGAGTTGTGGAAACCGTCTCTTTGCAAAGCAAGGGTAAAACTACGTACAATAAATGCTCCCCTGACTCTTGTGAAGCGGGAAACCTTGTTGGTTTGAGGTCGCCCTTTGTGTAGATTAGTTGAAATCCCAATTAAAATGGCAATGCCATGAACACTTAACCATTGAGTCATTGACATGTGAAATACGTATTTGGATCAGCTTATCATATGCATGGATGGGATGTAGCTAAAAAGAATTAACATTTTGAAATGTAGCTATTGAGAAAGAGTTGGAAACTGCCATATACAACGCGGGCGGTATCCGTGAGAGTAATCTGGGGAACCTTAACAAGATTGCGTGGGCCAGGAGTAGCCGGACTGATAAAGGAGTAATGAATCTGACTTATAACCAATTTCCGTTTGTTTTGGGTAACCTTATTGTTTGCCACTCGATTTTGAGGACGTTTGGTTTTCATCTTTGTTGCGGTGAAATTGATGTTGTAGGTTCACTCTTTAGCAACGATGATATCATTGAAAATGGAAATCCCAGAGAATGCATGGGTCGGAGACCCTTTTGGCATGGATCTTGTGAATCACATTAACTCTTATCTGCCTCGTAATATCAAAGTTTTCAGCATTTTGCCTGCGCAGAGGTATGAAATGAGTCACAGAGTTCTGTATTTCCAGAGTGGAATCAGGACGTGCATTTCCTTGTTAATGTATAGTTCCAATTCGCAGATGTTAATTAAATCTAGATTTTGTTGGTTTGTTCCTGGGGACGGCATGCATTTTCTTTTACGGGTGATTAATTTGATTGCTTGTTCATTTTAGGAGCTTTGATCCTAGAAAGGAGTGTAATCTCCGCATGTATTCATACCTCCTTCCTGCTGAGGTTATTGGAATCAAAAGTCACTTCAACGCAGATGTAATTGATTATCACATCTCAGACTTCAATAATATACTAAAAGCTTTCGAGGTGTGGTATTTCTGCTTTCATTCATTTCTGTAATACCAGCTATGGTCCTTTGAGCCCCTAAATTAGTTGCTTAATTGAGAAATATTCTTGAATAAAGTTTGTCTGTGAATGCACTCTGCAGGGAGAACATCCTTTTCATAATTATACTATACGATCTAAATACAGGTCGAAGTATCCTACAAAACAATCACCCAAACATGGAAAAGTGTCGATAGCAGGTAGATCAACCAGAGAGGCAACAGCCTCTGAGTCTGAGTCTGAGGAAAGCGACAGGGAAGAATATTTTGATGAAACATATGCATCAGAATCAAATGCTGAGGAACTGAACCAAATTTCTTCGTTTTCTAGCAATAGTGAGGACAGCTTACTCGATGCTTGCAAGAAGCAGGGAGATGTTCTAAAGGTTCAAAGTGCTGGTTCGGTCATCCGTGCAAGATGGTTATTTGAACCTGATGAAAGAGATAGAATTGGTGCTTCTCATTTCAGAAAGATTTTTCAGTGCTCTTGTGGGAAGCTGGAGAAATCGCTTGGACATGATTATGTTGAAGTTTCCATATGGGGAGAGTCTTTCATGTTACATCAAGTAAGTCATTTTGGCGTGACCCTGAAAGTTCTTTAGCGCGCACACACACCGCACTCTAATTCGTCGCATCAATATTTCAGATTTCACCCCAATAACTAAGATATTTTCCTGTTGCCATTTGTCTGCTTCTTATTGGGAGAGTTAGTTCAGTAACAATAATCTTTGTATGCTCACCAGATCCGCAAAATGGTTGGAACTGCTGTGGCTATAAAGCGCGAGTTACTCCCTAGAGATATTTTGACATTGTCACTGGCCAAGTTTTCCCGGATAGTCCTACCACTTGCCCCATCTGAAGTTTTGTTTTTAAGAGGGAACAGGTTTTCAATGAGAGTAAAAAATGTAACAAGGCCTGAAATGACGACAATGGTTGAATCAGAAGAAATAAATAAGGCGGTTGACGAGTTCTTCATATCTGTTATGTTGCCTCAAGTTACAAAGTTCTTAGATCCTTCAGGATATCCTTGGAATGAATGGGTTGAGAATTTGGATAGAAACACAGGCATTCCAGATGCAGAATTGGATGAAGTCAGGAACGCTTGGAAAGTGTGGAGGGAAAAGTTTGACGGTTTTGCATCAGTCCGAAACCAAAGAGACAAGGTAGATGCCGATGATTGCAATGGATAAGCTTTCTCATGGTTTATTGGGATCTAACCGGAACACCCTTTTATGTTCTTTGGAAATACACCGAGATCATACAAACTCCAATGCGGGAGGTGAGACAGCTTTCTGTAGTTTATATTAACAAATCAATATGATACTAGTGCATGCGTACCTGGTTTATTGAATGCTCATCGTACTTCGATCACAACATACTTTCACGGTCTTGAATGTCCTTGAAAGCATAACATGGCGAACTTTCTTCCTTCTACAATAGGGCAAATTTCATAAAGCTAATATTTACAAGGACTCTGGTGTTGTATGCAGGTGTAACGGACTGTGGAGTTCATCAAAATCAGCCGTGGCTTATTCACTGCCGGTGCTGACTCGGCAACCGACGCTGTTCCCATGACAAGAAAATACAGGAAACAGCCAGTATTTCCTGTGCTCTGATACATGTTATTGAATTGTTAAGCACTCTGTCATTGTTTACTGAACCGGTTCGATCATTTTTTTATTTCATTTGTAATTTGTTGAGCAGAAAACTTTGGATGTTATTCTTTCAGAGCTTAACAAAATATGAGTTATGCAAACGTAGTTTACAACCGACTTCATGGGATAAGGTTTTGTTGTTGTATGATTTTGTATGGATTCTTTACCAATATTTTCTTTTTCAAGTTTGCAATGCTTTTACCTCGGCTTCACTAACATTATTGCTGTCAAAAATATTGTTCAGTGTCATTTTCTCTAAAAAGGGTATGTGTTATTGTTCAGTGTCATTTTTGGACGGAAAGGTGAACGGAAGTGGTATACGTGTCAAACTACAACACTGTGAAGGTTGTAGGTGAACGGAAGTGGACATATTAGTTATTTTCTTTTAGTTTAGGTGGTAATTGCACATATTTAAAAACTTAAGGTGTCATTCGCGGAATGCCTTAGATTTAGAGTGAATCTTCATTAAGGCTTCCTGACTAGGATAACTCTTGGATTGAGCAGGGTGTACATTGAATAGGACTATATGGATCAGTTGGATGTATGGGCGGAGCCACTCTTGGACCCGGGTGGTCCCGAGACCATCCGGACATCCGAAGAAGCACCTGTGAGGACTTATGAGGACCACCCAACGGCCTAGACATGTGTTGGAAGAGAGAATACCAAGAGTTGTGTAGATGTTCTACAACAGAAGCTTTGGACCAAGAAGAAAGATCTAATTTCAAACAAAGTGGAACATAGAGAAGACCACCATGGCTCTGTTGTTCTTGGACCTTGGTTACAAAGAAGAAGAAAGACTTTCTCTCTCCATTTCTCATGTGACCAATTCCCATTTTTCATTCTTTTTCTTTTTTCTTTTAATTGTTTTCTAATCAAGTTATGCCACCCTAACATTTTAATTAATTAGCAAAGGGATGGTGTATTACTCAACCAATATTTTTATGCCGTATGTTAACACAATTATTTTTATAAATTCATACGACCTCTGAAAAGTATTCCATAAAATACTATGGACTCATAGTCACTTGAACTTTCATCTCATATCATCAAATTTACTAAAATACTAAAGCAAAAATTCTGATATTTTGTATCTTATAATTAAATAATAAACTTAATTAAATAATAAGCCCTAAATTTTCAATACAAGTATAGTTTTTTTGGAAGCGTAAATAGGCACTTACTTGTATGATACATATAGTTAGTTTACTTAAATCTTCTTCGTCCTTCTAGGCCTTTGCCTAGACCCGCCGCCGGATTAGCATCTAATGTCCCTTGATTAAGTAGGACCATCCGATGTTAGAATTTTATCTGCCATTGGTTGGATGGGATCAAAATATAAAAGTTTCTCATACTTTTGTGAGACGTGATACTCAAAAAGAGACTTACCCTACAAATGAGGTGGTTGGCAACTGGACACAAACTGGGAGAATTCCTAATGACTGCTCATGTGTTTTTTTTTTAATTATTGGAGTTTCTTGCAAAGTCTTGGTGGGATTAATGCAAATCGTGATTTTCATTCTTTCTGTTTCATGTCCATTAGCAAGATCGTGAGTAAGGACTTATTACCATTTGAAGCAGTTACTATCGAAATGGACACACGTTCTTATGATCATCCACTTATTATGGATTTCCAATTCATTAATGTATATGTAATTATATGTATCTATACGACCAGAAAAGGAGAAAATATATAATGAAATTATACGAATAAAAAAGATCATTAAAGCACCAAAGCTTGCATATCCTTTCATCCTTCAACCACATGATCACGGTTTGGAGATATTTTTTAGTGTGTCCGAAACACGGACATATACACCATAGGTCATTACACAAGTGGAGAGACTTGAAAAAAAAAAAAAAAAAAAAAAAAAAAAAACTTCACACCACTTATTATTTAACATATAACTGTTAGGAATATAATAGAACCTATATGTAATTAAAGGTTTTACTTTACTTAGCTGTTAAGCTAATTGTACCTATTTATATGATATTGTATTCTTTCAGACAGTAAGTTGAATTCATTCAATCAATACACTTCTCTTTCTAGAATCCTCTCTCTCTCTCTCTCTCTACCTTTATCTTTTCTCTCACAGAATCATAAGTTTCTACATGGTATCTTCGCCGATGTCTAATGACCTAGATCCACTGCTTCTGTCTTCTTGAATTTTCTCACCCTTTCTCTTCTCCCAAACAGATCTTATCTACCTGACCTTCTTCAATTTCTTAAAATTTCTTCTCCAATCTTGCTTCTCTGATGGCGACTGGTGTAAATTCTGCGGATCTTTCTTCTCCGGCTGGTTCTTCTGGTTCTAATGTCGTGCCCAATGCGTCCAATCCGTCTCTTTCTTCGATCACTGTTCAGAATATCACTGGCATGGTTGCAACGAAACTCACTGGCCACAACTACATAACTTGGCGTAGTCTCTTTCTTCCTGTTCTGAAACGATTCAAGCTTTTAGGGCTTGCCAATGGAACTGATGTGTGTCCTCCTTCATTTGTGACTGATTCGTCTGGATCTCAAGTTTCTAATCCCGCATTTGAGACTTGGTGCGATCGTGATCAAATCTTGATGATTTGGATTAATTCAACATTATCTGAAGATCTCCTTCCATTGACGGTTGGCATGGACGATTCTAGATCTCTCTGGCAATCTCTTGAACGGCGGTTTTCTGGTGCATCTCGTACTCACATTCACAGCCTTCGTTCGAAGATTCAGACTATCCAAAAAGGAGATTCTTCAATGACTGATTACCTCAACTCTCTTAAGGAAATCTCTGATAAACTTGCCGCGGTTGGCGAACCGATTTCTGACTCAGATCTTGTGGCCTACATTTTTTCTGGTCTCTCCATTGAGTATGAATCCTTTATTGATTCTATTGAAACACGATCTGACTTTGTCAATCCTGATGAGCTGCATAGATTACTCCTGAGTAAAGAGATTTCTCTTCTGAAACGCAAAACCAGAGAACCGTCTTCTTCTTCAGCACCGTTTCATGCTTATACGGCTCAACCTGGTGTTTCTGGTTCCAATAATTTCAGAGGCCGTGGTTGATTTCAGAACAAAAATCGCTCCAATTCGAATCGCAATTTTGGAGGCAATTGTCATTACAACAACAATTCTGGCAGTCTTCTTGGTCCTGGTCTTAATTCCAGATCCACATTCTCTGGTCAGAATTTCAACAATTCCTTTTCTGGCCACTCTCTTCAGTGCCAATTATGTCTCCAATTTGGTCATGAAGCTCTCAACTGTGAGAAGCTCCTTCAGTTTGCATCTCAACGATCAAATCATGGACCTCCTGTTGGCATGACGGCTGCGACTTCTCCTCCACCGAGCTATTGGTTGACTGATAGTGGAGCCTCTCATCATGTGACACCTAATCCATCCTCTCTTAATTCTGCAATTCCCTACAATGGCAGTGATCAGCTGTTTGTTGGTAATGGTAAAGGTCTGTATATTTCTCATACTGGATCTGCCTTAATTCGTACTTCCAATGCTACATTTAAGCTCAATGATGTGTTGTTGGTTCCCAAAGCATCCCATAATCTGTTATCCGTTTACAAATTTGTCTATGACAATTGGGCTTCTCTGACTTTTGATCCTTTTGGGTTCTATATCAAGGACCTAAGAACTGGGAAGATGCTTTTCCAGGGCCTTTGTGAAGGTGGCTTATATCCTTTCTACTGGACTGCATCCAATAAAACCTCAGGAATTGCTCTCTCGCCTACGGCATTGATGATAGCTAAGGCAGATGTTCATCTCTGGCATAAAAGACTCGGTCACCCATCGAGCTTAGTTTTACATAATGTTGTCCATAAACATCAGCTACATGTTATTGGTTCTGTAAATTCAGGGTCCATTTGTACTGATTGTAAGTTGGGGAAGGCATCTAGATTACCATTTTCTACTTTGCCTTGTACTTCCACTAGGCCTTTTCACTTACTGCATACAGATGTTTGGGGTCCTTCTCCCACTCTTTCATGTACTGGTTTCAAGTATTACCTCATTTTGGTCGATGACTACACTAAATACAGCTGGCTTTATCCTATGGTTTATAAGTCTGATGTTTACTCCACTTTCAAGACTTTTGTTCTTAAAGTTACAAATTTCTTTTCTTGCAAGATCCAATGTCTCAAGTCAGATTCAGGGGGTGAGTTCTTAAGCAAGAATTTTCAGACTTTTCTCAATGAACAGGGTATTACACATCAGTTAAGTTGTCCGCATACACTTGAACAAAACGGCTGCGCAGAAAGAAAGCACAGGCATGTTGTTGAAATGGGTCGGACCCTTCTCTTTCAGAGTGGAATGGCACCAAAATTCTGGGTTGAGGCTTTTCAGACTGCTGTCTACATTATAAATAGACTGCCTCCTCAAGCATCTTCTACTAGCCCTTGGGAAAAACTTTTCAATGCTGTTCCTAAGTATCACACTCTCAAAGCCTTTGGCTGTGCGTGCTACCCATGGCTGCAGCCCTATTCGTCCACTAAACTTGATCCGAAGAGCAAGTTGTGTGTTTTCCTCGACTATAGTCTCAATCATTGTGGCTATCGTTGCTTTGATCCTGTGGCTAACAAAGTGTATATCTCACGGCATGTTACTTTTGATGAACACCTGTTCCCTTTTAAGCAAGGCTTGTTCTCTACCTCTACTTTACCCCAGAGTACTTCACCTCTCAGCTCTTCTCCTATTACTGTCACTATTCATGTCTCCTCTTCACCAAGCCCTTCACCGAGTACTTCACAGCTTGCTAGTCCTGCTGGTTCATCACCACATCAAGCATCTTCTGTACCTAACAGTAATGCGTCCACAACTGCCACTTCTCATCAGTCCACTCCCTGTTTACCATCTACTACTGTACCTGCCCCTGCTCTACCTAATTCACACCCTATGATTACGAGAGCTAAGGCTGGAATTCATAAACCAAAGGTCTTCACAGCAACAAAACATTCCCTTCCAGCCTCTGTTGATTCTATTGCTTGTCTTCCTTCCACACCTACCACCTTTTTACAAGCTTAAAAAAATCCCAACTGGATGCAAGCTATGAAGGATGAGTTTCAAGCATTGAAATCCACAGGCACTTAGGAATTGGTTCCGTTTCAGTCTCATTTGAACTTGGTTGGTTGCAAGTGGGTCTTTCGACTCAAACATAAACCCGATGGCTCTATTGAACGGTATAAGGCTCGTCTTGTCGCCAAAGGTTTCCATCAACAAGAGGGTCTTGACTTCTCTGAGACATTCAGTCCCGTTGCAAAGCCTACTACTATCCGAATTCTCTTATCCTTTGCTGTTTCCTATGACTGGTTTGTCCATCAGCTTGATGTCAGTAATGCTTTTTTGCATGGTACATTAAAGGAGGATGTCTACATGGTCCAGCCTCCTAGTTTTGTTGATCAGTCCAAACCTACACATGTCTGCAAACTCCAATGGTCACTCTATGGTTTAAAACAGGCACCTCGTGCTTGGTATGATGCTTTTCACAAGGCTATCCTCTCTTCAGGTTTCTCCTCTTCACATTCTGACTCCAGTCTGTTTATCAAAAAGGATTCTACCATTACTTTCATCCTAGTCTATGTTGATGATATCATCATCACTGGTAGTTCTACCACAGTTTGTCAATCCATTATTACTCAGTTACAAACTATGTTTCCTGTGAAAGACTTGGGTGATATTCACTACTTTCTCGATATTGAGGTTCACCGATCTGCCAAAGGTTTATTCCTGCATCAGTCTAAATATACTCTTGATTTGCTAAAGAAATCTGATATGATTGGCGTCAAGCCTTGCTCCACTCCTGTTGGTTTTGCGAAACTGGATCACTCTGGTTCTCCTATTTCTGATCCTTCCTTTTATCGCTCCACTGTTGGAGCCTTGCAGTATCTAACATGGACTCGGCCTGATTTGGCTTTTGCGGTTAACCAAGTCTGTCAACACATGCATTCTCCTCGGACAGTCCACTTACAGGCAGTTAAACGGATCCTTCGATATTTGAAGGGTACCCTTAATTTCGGTCTTTGGCTAACAAAAGGTCCTCAATACCTCACTGCGTGGTCTGATGCTGACTGGGCTGGCTGTCCTGTTGACAGAAGATCTACCAGTGGCTACTCTGTTTTTCTTGGACCGAATCTCATATCCTGGAGTGCAAAGAAGCAATGCACTGTTGTTCGATCGTCTACTGAAGCCGAGTACAGGTCTCTAGCTCATACAGCTGCTGAACTCAGTTGGGTTTGTCAAGTATTGCAGGATCTTTCCTTTCCTCTTCTCAAAACTCCTGCGATTTTCTATGATAATAAAAGTGCAATTGCACTGGCCTTCAATCCTGTATTTCATGCTAGGACAAAGCATGTTGAAATCGACTATCACTATATTCGAGAAAATGTTCTCTGTGGCAAAGTCAGTGTGCATCATGTTGCTTCTCTTCTTCAAATTGCAGATATTTTCACTAAATCTTTGCCCTCTGATAGATTTGCCGAATTGGCTTCCAAGCTTTCAGTTCGATCTCCTCCCTTCACCTTGAGGGGGTGTGTTAGGAATATAATAGAACCTATATGTAATTAAAGGTTTTACTTTACTTAGCTGTTAAGCTAATTGTACCTATTTATATGATACTGTATTCTTTCAGACAGTAAGTTGAATTCATTCAATCAATACACTTCTCTTTCTAGAATCCTCTCTCTCTCTCTACCTTTATCTTTTCTCTCACAGAATCATAAGTTTCTACAATAACACCCCGTGTTCTGGTCATTGAAAATCTCTCCATAGTTTATTTGGTAAGAAAAAGAAAAAGGTAAATACAAATTCTCGTTAGTTTTATGGCTTGAGCAAATCCACAACCTATATATGCTTGCCATAAAACTTGCATTATTCTTGTAATTAACTTGATCAGGATGAAAGAGTTAATCCTTGCATTGTTCTTGTTGTTGGGTAACTTCACTCCAGTTTTGAATGGCTTGCAACATCGCTTCTTTCACTACCTCAACATCTTTCTGGTCAGCACTTGGATTATCCTACAACATCAAATTCAAGAGAATAAATCTTCAAACATGTTCAAATTAGGAAAATCATACGATTCAAAAGAGAGGCAATTTTTCCAACGGATTCGAGGCAGTCAAGGAGGAGAAAAGGGAAAAGATCTTATATATATACGCTCATGTAAAGTAATAAATTCCCTATAAAAAAATTGTATTTTATGTTCCATCATTTGTTTAAGTACGTGTGAGCCTTAATTATATGATGCATGTGATCAGAATATTTGTGTACATATATGAATACGAATAAAACGAGACAGATTCATCACTTTTTATTATTCTTACCTTGATTGTTCCAACAGCTTCTAGAAGAAAATTGTTGGAACAAGAAACCCTAGCTTGATGCACATCAAGGCCTAGCTCTCCAAAAGCTTCCAATATGAAAACAAGTAACCCACTGCATCTTTTTTCAGTGAACATCTTAATCTGAAAGCCTCTCTCTCCAGCTTCGACTTTGAGTTGCTGATGATACATATGATGAAAAGAAAGAATTAAACCCCAATTAGAAAAATTATTAATTAAAAATTAATGAATTAATCCCTTGGTAATAAACTAAATAAGGATGGTATATGGAACTTAGATGCTACCACAGGGAAGGAGTTTTGGGAAGTTGACGTTTCCGTTGAGGCAATCATCTGTTGATTCATTTCCTCCACTTTTCGCTTTAAGTTTTGTATGTACTTTGATGCATCCAATATAATTGAGGTTTTACTGTGCTGCACACATACACACAAAACACATGGATAGTCAAGAATCGTGAGTACTGTATATACATATCTGTGTATGTAAGCTGTAAGTATTAAGATTAGAATTTAAAAGAGAAATGAATTGTAGAAATTTTCAAATAGCCTTAGTTTGAAATCAGAGAGAAGCCCGGGATTCTTGGTTTCAAGAAAAACGAAGAAGATCATTATGATGATAATTCAATAGGGTATTATATAAGTAGAGAAAATGAATACATACATACATACATACATACATACATACATATATATATATATATATATATATATGAATACACATGAGTAGTACCGCATGAGACTTAGAGATGGAGCGAAGGGTTAGCAGTTTCTTGGATACTGGCGCTCTCTTCATCTGCACCTTGGAGACCATGGCCTCTCTCTCTCTCTCTCTCTCTCTCTCTCTCTCTCTCTCTCTCTCTCTCTCTCTCTCTCTCTCTCTCTCTCTCTCTCTTCTTGCTGATGAATATATGTACTTATAAAGTACAAGTTGTGGGGGGGGGGGGGGGGAAGAGAGAAGTTACTAGTGATTATTACTATCAACCTCAACTCACTTTTACTAAATAATAAATATAATAAAATCTTCATAATATTTAATAGTAGAACATGTGAGAAAGATGTATAATGTAAGTGCTCCAACATCATATATAATCTTAGGATATTGTTGGCGTTCCAAAAAAAGTCAAATTGCGCTTCTCATTAGTGAAAAGATAATATTGAAGGAGTTTATGTTGACTATTTCAAATTCTCTTAAAGGCATGATTCATTGTGAAAACCTCACTTATAATTAATGTGTCTTTAATTTGATCCCATATATTGACATGATTTATTGATTTAAGTATGGAATCATCACTTACAGTTTAGTTTCTAGTATTGAATTAGTTAATCGCTTAGATGTTAGGACATAAGCACATTTTGGGCCACATAATTTGACTCTTCAAACCTAAAATCAAAGTTATGTATGACCATTCTATACAATAGCCGAGCCAATATGGGATCATTGATTGCCCATGAATTCTACAACTTTAAAATCCCTATGTATATTTGGCTGTGTATTTGTATTTGACCCCTATAAATAGTTATAGCAAACAAAATCATAACTTCCTCCGCCTCCTAATTTTGTTTTCTTTTATCATCCCTCTTCCTTTTCTCTCTTTTTGTGTGCTATGCTCTATGTATTGTGTGAACCAAGTACTTGATGACATGCTTCAGTTGACAATCCTTGATAGTCTTCAACTTTGCTCAACGGTTTCCTACAATTGCCCTCGACAAATCTCTACTTATCATAGTAGTTGTCGACGTAGTTGGTGTAAGCTTTTGACAACTGTTGGCAGAAATGGTCCATTGACTCTTTTTTTTTGTCGAAATTATGACCCCATTATTTGAAAATCCTAACTCCGCCACTGATTTTATATCTTAAATAATCAACCTTATTGCCAATTGGATAGAAATGAATTTTTGTCAATGTGTATTGTCTTTACGTTTTGAACTAGGAATTTTTATATTGTTTCATTATTGAAGTGTTCACGTTACAAATGTTACAAATATCACAATATAATGATATTCTTCTTTACTTGTAAGCGAAAAATCTTAGATTCAATTTTTATAAATAGTAAATTGGATCAAACACTTAAGTTGGAGAACATTTCACCGCATGATAACCTAATTAACAATCTCATTCCCTTTACGTAGTAATAATGTAACTAATATATATTAAGATTTATATAAAGACGTATAGACTCCAGCATATTTTTCTCTCATTCCCACATAAACATCATGGATGTGGAAAACTTGAAATGTGGTTGCATGGAATGAGAAGTAATAATTATAGAGAAGCATTGAGAATGAGAAAGCCAGCTGGGAATGGAGGGCGTGGGGACGTTTTGGAAAATAATTTATGGAATTTATGAAGCAGACATTTTGCATGGGATAACAGTAATGTCTAGTAGTGACTCAATCAGCAAGCGAGGGTGGTGGAAAAAGGAGTTCTATAGTACGATATACAGTTAATGTGACATTTTATGTTAATAAAATAAAAATATGTGTAAATTTTTGTCTATATATTCTTATTTTATTTATACAAAAAGTTACGTGATGGTGTACTAATCCCATATATCTTGTTATATATCGGGTGATGGTGGGTGGGGTTAACGTGAGAAGAAGGAATCTACTCGTGATTGGGACACCATCGAAACTAGCAAGGGAAGCGTCAAACCATGTTCAGTTTTTGTGTTCTGAATGCCTCCAAACCTTCCTCACGGGAAGGAATTATACAGTTATATATACTCTCTCTCTCCCCCCCCACAACTGCACAAGCCTATTTGGCATTTGTTTCTTTATTTGATTCCTTTTTAAAATCGCCATTTGATTGCAATGCATGCCTATCATACCAAACAGCAAACCCTTTTCCAAGTGTGTCATATTTTATGTAGCCTTTTTATTGTTTCTCCTCCTGTTTTCGGCACCTTCAATTTCTTTTCTCTAGAATTTTTGATAAAAATTCATATTTGTTTTTAGGGTTTAAGATTGCTCTCCTGTTAATTGAAGACTAGATTTTTATAAATACATCTCTGTACGTGAAGCTTAATTTCTTCGGAGTGCCAAGAAATAAGATTTGGCACGATGCAGGTAGTCTTTTCGTGATGTGGCCTTCATATAGTATTATTTGGTTAATGTTATGTATTCTTGGTTTCTTGGTCCTCATCGTTACCCTAACTGCGATGGAGTTCTTAAGCAGCACCTATGCATGCATATAATGCATACAACACGAGCTCAAATGTTGCGACCAAATCTGATGGAAATTACCAACTAGCTATTGTTATTTGAAATACTGTATACATACAATATTTTACTTAAACGTGAGCAAACTCACTCTTTTATTCTTCCCTCTGGTGGTTCTGGTTAGCATGCAGGGAATTTAGTGGGTAGCTCAGCTGCTCATGTGTTCGCTGGAGTGCTAGCTACTTGCTCCGAAAGGTTGTCTGCATTCAGCATACATAAGCAGGCAACCATCTATTCATATGAGTTTCCCAACTTAATCATTACAACCAAACATTATATACCCCACCCACAGTTGCCCCTTCCTCTTGTCCTTTTTGAATGCGTCCTTAACATACTGCTTTTATTTCAGTGCTTTTCATCGTTCATATATGTAAATAGGAACAAATTTTTCGGTGTGCCAGAAATATTCTTGGTACACTAAGTGTTATAATATAAGTGATTGAAATTTTTTTTTTTCAAGTATCTAACCATTTATATTATAATACTTGTTGTATCAGACCATATTTCCTGCACGCTAAACAATCTCTCGTAAATTGGGCTTCTATCAACCGTCAATCTCTGTAACAGGGTCCCAACTTAATCATTACAACCAAACATTGTACATAAAACTATTACTCTCATTTAATTCGCATTTAGTTCACTTACATTCTCACATAGGAATGCAAGTATTATCCTATTAATATTGCCTCAGAAGCAGATAAGTTTCATTAATAGTGTTACTATATGGTGCATGTGTCTCCATTAATTTGTTTTGTAACATATATGATGTTCTTATACAGGGGCACCGGCACGTAGTAATTTCCTTGTGCATTCCAAGCACCAAATATTTCACTCTCAAGTCTTTTTTTTGTTTCAGATCATAAATATGCCCATGTGAGTATATATAGAACTCTTCGCATGATTTTATGCATATACCAAGTGACATGGAAGAAGAACTTCTATGCCAAGTACATCACAACTATAACGTCTCGTATCAATGAATTGTGTCTTTATTTTGTTCATATGACTTTGTATTATTATCAATACACCACAATATAGTTGTATAACTGTTGACTCTAAAAATTACAAAACCTACGTGGCGCGCAGGCCGAGTAACTAATAAGCTAACTATGTCCTTCGGTTGAATGCGGGGCGTGCCAACTCGTCGGCCGAGCTCGGCCGAAGAGTAAAATTTGCTGATGTCGCTCTGAGCGCGTTGCTGACTTCTCTATCTTGCGATTGCGACCGAGGAAGGAACACTCTCGGTCTCTGGGTTCTATAGCCTGAAGACAAGGCTGCTGATTCTGCGGAGTTCACAAATCGTCAGAGCCCGATTCGGTCACTGTGATTTTATTCGTGAGAGTAAAAGCACGTCGAATCGAGACCAACCTGTATGGGCACAGATACTCAAACGTGATGTAGGTCTTGATGGTAAACGTCGTTCGACCGTCAGAATGCCGAACCCTGAAACCCACTTGCGAGTATCCAATCATAAAGCCACTCGGCGCCCTGTACGCCGAGCAATGTGATTCGTAACACCTGACTTTGCCGAGAGGGCTAGCAAGGTGACCTCTGCCAATAAAGGTTCGAAAACCCTTCTCGGCCGAGACTTAGATAGATAACCGGTCGACCTCGACGCAGTGCTGTTTATCCAAACTGAAGGTGCTTCTCGGTCGGCTGGTTCTGCGGCAGCAGTGCTGTTTATCCAAACTGAAGGTGCTCGCCGGGCGCTTCCACAGTGCTGTTTATCCAAACTGAAGGTGTGTCGGCAGAAAAAGAAAAGGAAAAATCTCAAGGTGTTTGAGAGGTTTTGCGCAGGGCAATTGTATGATGACTTTCAAGGTCCTTGAATGTTGCATGATCTCGTGTATTTATAGTACCCCATTCCTTGAAACCTCCTCTGATTTGGATTGGGAGTCCTTGTCCCATTTCGATTCTGGTTCGAACAAACCTACTCCCACTGGGATTCTGAATCTTCCTCCTTTTGAGGCTTTATTTCTTGCTGGTCGAGAATCCTGGTCGCACCAGGATTTCCTCAATCCTTCCTACTTATCTGGACCTCTTGAGAAAGGATCCGGCTGACCCTGCCAGCTGGCCCGGGTTTTATTATTCGGTCCATAGCATCTGTTATTACCTTGGGCCGAGCACATCTGACTGCTCGGCCTAACCAAAATATTTTGGGCCCAAACATTGCCCCCTCGCTTCTGAGGTCGCCGACTGTCACCTCTTGGTCGGGCCTCGACCTTGAAGAAGCGAAAACATTTATTGCTTTTTTGAACTTTACTCCCTTAATGATCATTATTCCTGCATATTTATGAGACATGATTGCAGTTTCCTCGTTGCCCCCAATGCGTGGCCACGTGTCGATTCTCCGCCGTTCTCAAAAGCTTCACTCATGGGCCTCGAAACCGTGCACTAATTGAACCGTCTCATCCTTATTAAATGCATTGAACCTGTCGCCACACGCCATCGTGCATCCTGGATTTTCGACTCCTCGATCCCATTTTCGCAGGTTCCCAAAATATCCGAAATGATTGCAGACTTTCCCGGTTTCATTTCCCCCCAATCTGAACCAGCGCTTTTGAATTCCAGACGTTTGATATTCATTCTGAAAAGCCTATAAATACCCACATTTCTGCCATTCGCCTCTTACGCCTTCAGAAACTCCATAATCTCTAATTTCTCATCTTTGTTTGCTCAAATCAAACCTTCCAGCCCTTCTGCAATTTTTCCAGTTCTTCCTTCTGCAAATGGCCTCCTTTATTTCGAAGCTTTCCGATGAGATCAATAAGTGCAAGTCATTCATCGATCGAAGCGCCGTCAAGACGCTGCGATTTCAAGAGGATATGGCCACCACCCACCAGATTTTGGGTCCCCTCTTCAAAGACGCAGTGCCGTCGTCTGTCACCAACTTGCTCAAGGAGCAATGTCTAACCCCCCTGCTTCAAGGGTTTGACTGGTCGAAATGGTGCTTGGCTCGTCCTCAATGAGCTTGGCCCTCGACCACCACGGCCTGGGCCGCCTGGGTCGACCGAATGAGCTCCTTCTTCTCCAAGGAGTGGAAGGCTCTCGGCATCTACGATGCCATTATTCTGTCAACCATGGAGATTGCCATGGATAAGGAGCTGCTCATGGCGGCCCTGAGTTTATGGTGTTCGGCCACCAACACCATGGTCCTGCCTTTCGGCCCTCTTGGCCCCACCATCCTCGACGTCTCGGCCATCCTTGGGACTTCCTCGACCGGCCTTCCTATTGACGTCGCCCTTTCCGGATACCCTTCTCCTCTCGACCTGAAGGCACTATTCGACGAAAGGGCCGTCGAGACGCTAAGCCGGGGTGATCGGGAGCCTTCAAGGGAAGAAGTTCAAAAGCTCCACAAGAACTTCTTCAACTACAACACTCTCATTCTTCATTTCGCCGGCCGAGGCGAGGAAAGCCTCAGGAAGGGAGAGCACGAGGCCTTCCTCTTCTACTGGTACAACAAATTCATTTGTTGTACTCGGTCGAACAAATGCCTGGTGGAGAACATGTCGGTGGCCCAGGCACTGGCTAATGGTCGCTTGCTGGCGCTCAGTCCAGCCATACTCGCCAATCTCTACCGTTGCCTGGCCGAGGCGACCATTGGCAAGATCGACCCGCATCAGAACGGACCCCTCTGGGTGTTCCAACTCTGGTTGCAGGTTTACTTTTCTACTCTTCGACCGGAGGTCCCTGCCTTCCAGCGAACGGCCGCCCTCGGTCCTCAACTGGCATCTCGACCGGCACCACCTCACCGAGCCGACGAGGTTTTCAAACACTTCCTCGGCCTAGATGTCCTCTCAGATGACGAGTTCCTGGTATGCCGGCGCCAGGAGTACCCTTCTTCGCTCAAGCTTCCTACGGCCGCGTGGGCCGCGTCCGAGGATGCGGACATTCGTCAGCGCTGGGGGTCGTTTGTTTTGGCTCGCGACCTTCCACTGGGTTGCGATGCCCGCCGAGCTGGCTGGGAGGTCTACCACCCCCATTTTGTCGCCCGGCAGCTCGGCTATATTCAAGGCAGCCCCGTCCCCCTGCTCGCTTCTCGGTCACTCCTAAGCCGGGGGCGTCTTACCGGTTCCTCTGAGAGGGAGTGCAAGACGTCCGACCAGGAGTTCCAAGAGAAGTGCAGGAAATTCCGGATTCGGCCGGCGGTCCCTGAATCCCTGGGAACTGATACCTTCGGGGACTGGTGGGAGGAGTATACCGGCAACTTCTTCGGCGCCCCGGCCGAAGATCTGGCGAAGAAGATCTTCGGCGACCGCCCTAGGTCAACTTCCTCGACACAGCCTAAGGAGTCGACCCAAGGTAGTCTTTCCGTTCTTCTTTCCTCCTTTGTTTTACCACTTGATCCTCGTTGCTAATTACTTCGCTTTTCAGGGGTTCGCGTGCCGAGGACGGTGGAAGTGGTCGCCGCGGTGGCAAAGGCGAAGAAAGCGCCTATGAAGAGGACCCTTGTCACCGAGCGGTCGATCCCTGCCAAACGCCCCCACCAAGGGGCCGAGCCGGCGGAAGAGGCCCCTCGTCCTTCTAAACGCGTCAAGAAATTGGCGAAGAAGGGCGACCGGGAGATTCATGTCGTCCCCAGTGACACTACTGGGACGCCCGCTCCTGCCGGCTCTCCATCTGTGCCGGCTGCCCAGGCACCTCCAACCTCGAATCCTCCAGCCGTCTCCCAGGCCGATCCAATCGTCGCACCCGCATCCGCTCCAACTTCAAAGCCGGTTGTGGCGCCCGAAATGGGGAAATCGGCTGCTCCTGCCGAAACACCCCCGACTCCAACGGTCGTTTTGGAGGTATAATTCTGCTTCTACTCTTGTTCCTTCAGGTTTTTTGGTCGTAAAATAATCTCTTTTTGTCCAGGATGTCGAGAGCGAGAGCGAAGAGGTCCCCCTGGAACGCCGTCGCCGACCAGTCAGCTCTCCTCCCGTCTGTCCTCCTCCGGTTGTCGAGGCGGCCGCTCGACCGACTCCTCCTGTGGCGGATCGCGGCAAGAGACCCATGGCCGACCCTGAGGCTACGGCCGAGTCGCCGATTCATCCGCAGGATGCAGATCTCCCCATTCCTCCGCAGGAAGTCTCTTCGGCCTTTGTAAGTCTTTCTTCTTTTGTGTTGATTTTCTCTTTTGATACATGTTTTTAAGACCATTAAATGTCAGGTGCCCGAACATTCATTTCACCGGCAATTTTATGCGCCGAGGGGCGTTGTTTATATTTCCTGGCCGCCATCGTGGCCATCAAATGTAGATGACCTCCATCGGCCGCGTGAATTGCGTACCTGTCTGAGGCACTGGGCTCGGCCATTAAGTTCCCTGGGTTCGAGCAATGACCCAGAGGGCATGGCCGAAGTCTCCTCTCGGCAGGTCTAAAACATTCTCCTTTTTCCTTTATGCACTACATCACGTCTTTACTGTTCTTCACCAAATTTTCCTCTTATGTGCAGCCGTCGTGGGAAATGGAGCTTGACGCTCTACTCCAGAGCACGACCGGTGAGGCCGGCTCCTCTGCTGCTCCGGCCGAATCGGTGGGAGCCACGCCCGCCGAAGTCTTCGTGAAGCTGCACGAAGTCTTGTCTCTGACTGCTTCTCAAGCTCTCCGGTGCAAAGGCATTGACTCTGTTGGAGAGTGTCTCAATGACCTCGCCAGCGGTGGTCATCTGAGCCCGGAGGGTATCTCTTTCCTTACCGACCTCTTGGAGCGAACTCGGCAACACTTTCTTGTCTTCGAGCGAGCCTTGCAGGCCGAGGACGACTTAAAGGTGGCCAAGGTCGCGCATGAGGCCGGCCGAGTGGAGATGGAGGCACTCAAGGCGAAGAAAGCCAAGATGTCCGAGTTCGATCGTCAGATCTCTGACCTCCACCATCAGATTTCTGACCTTCAACGGCAAAGGTCGCCCGCTGCTTCTGAGCTTGAGAAGGACTTTGAGGCCAACAAGACTCGGCTAACGGCCTTCGCTGCCGGTGCACGGCGTATCCAGCAACTGCAATGCAACAAGAAAACCCGGCAGGCTGAGATAATTTTGAGCGAAGCCAAGTGGCTGGAGCTAAAAGCTGCCCTCGAAACCTTCCTCCCATCGACCCCTTAGGACCCTATCATTGTATTAGTATTTGTTCTTCTTGTAATGACTTTTGATATTAATACAATGGTCGTTTTACTATTAATACAACGTTTTTCACTCCTGCATTTCCCATGTAATTGGATAGTACTTCTTTAAAAACTTTCCATTAATCGGTAATTTGTGAACTGAACCCGTCCGATCTCTTAGATGATATGCCCCCTTGCCGAGGACTTTGTGAACGATGAATGGCCCTTCCCAATTCGGCGACCACTTCCCAAATCTGGGGTCTTTAATCCCGATAGGCAACACAGTTTGCCAAACCAATTCACCTTCGCCGAACGTTTTTTGTCTTACACGCTGGTTATACGCTCGCTCGGCAATTTTCTTTTGCGCTACCAATAAGTTACCCGCGTCGATTCGACTTTCTTCTAAATCTTCTAATTCCTGCCGCATCGCTTGACAATACTCAATACTGAACAAATCGCTCTGCTCGATTACTCTAACGAGCTTATACTTAACTCGACCGGTAACATCGCGTCGTGTCCATAAGTTAACGCGTAAGGGGTGGTTCCAGTAGCCGACCGAGGTGAGGTTCGGTATGCTCATAATGCTTCATTCAACCTCAAATGCCACAAACCAGGTTTCTCTTTTACCATTTTTTCAAGGATGCCAATCAACACTTTATTGCTTGCCTCGGCCTGCCCGTTTGCCTGTGGGTAGTACGGCGTAGATTGTTCGAGTCGGATGTTCAAACTTGCTGCGTACTCCCTAAACCTAACGGCCGTGAATATAGTGCCATTATCAGTTATGATCGTTTCTGGCACGCCGAATCTGGTCACAATATTTTCTTCTACGAAATCGCATACTTCCTTGGCCGTTAATTCGGCGTATGATCTTGCCTCGACCCACTTAGTGAAATAGTCAGTTGCTACCATTATCCACGCGTGTTTTGCTGCCCCCGATGATGGCGTGATTTTGCCAATTACGTTCATTGCCCAACCTTTGAATGGCCATGGTTTAGTAACCGAGTGTAGTAATTCGGCCGGGGCTCTCTGCACATGTCCATGAATTTGGCATGGTACGCATCTTCGTGCATATTCGATACAATCTTTTAATATACTGGGCCAAAAATAACCGTGTCGTCGAAGCAGCCAGCGCATCTTTCGTCCAGACTGGTGTGCCCCACAAATACCTTCATGTACCTCGGCCATTGCTTGGTCGGCCTCATGTGGGCCGAGGCACAATAATAGTAACCCGTCCTCGCCTTTGCGGTACAACTCATTTTGGTACGACACGTAGTTTGTGGCAAGGACCTTCGTTCTCCGGTCGTGTTTCCCGTTGGGATTATCGAGGTATTGTAACATCGTCTTTCTCCAATCATCTGGTTCTACCTCGACAGCACAAACTTCCACGGGGTCACCTCGTTCTAGTAGGGATGGGAGTGACATTACTCTAGTACGTATTACGTGTGTGCGCTGGAAGTTTTGCCGATCGATCAAGGTCGGGTACGATTGCAGGCCTGTGGCTGCGATTCGGCCGAGCTTGCCCCCCATGAGTTGTGCTCCGGAGGCGATCTGGGCGAGTTCATCGGCATCGGTATTGTGGGTTCGTGAAATATGTTCAAACGTGATCCGTTCGAATGACTCGGCCAGGTAGATGGCGACCATGTGATATGGCGCTAAAGTACAACTCATGCAACGAAAAATGCCGTTCAATTGGTTAATCACAAGTTCGGAATCACCGAGGACAAGAACACGAGAGGCCCGCAGATCGTGTAAAACGTGTAGGCCGATAATGAGGGCTTCATATTCGGCCTGATTATTCGTGTAGCTGAAATCCAACTTGAGAGAAAAATACCATCGGCAGTGGTCGGGCGACTGAATTGCAATGCCGATGCCCGCCGAGGTCGAAGTGCTGGAACCATCGAAATGCATAGTCCAATGGTTATCGCGTGTGGTGACGAAACCGATGTCGACGTCGCCCCCCTCAAAACCATAAGGGGATGGGTGTTGCGCCAGGAAATCGGCGAGGGCTTGCCCCTTGACGGCCTTTTGGGGTACATACTGAAGGCTAAACTCGGATAAGGCGAGTGTCCATTTCCCGATTCGGCCTTTGACAATAGGCCGAGTCAGCATGTAACGAATTACGTCGGTTTGGGCGATGACCTGCGTAACTGTGGGGAGCATGTAATGCCGAAGTTTGGATGCGGCGAAAAACAAAGCTAAGCAAAGTTTTTCGACGGGTGAATAATTGAGCTCTGGGGAATTCAAGTTTCGGCTAAGGTAAAAGATAGCTTGTTCTCGCCCGCCATTATTATCTTGCGCGAGGAGACAACCAATGGATTCGGCGGCTGCCGAAATGTATAATTTAAGGGGTTTGTTGCGACAAGGTGGAACGAGCACGGGTGGAGTAGAAAGGGCCACCTTGATTTGCGTAAACGCAGTTTGATGGTCTTCGCGCCATTCGAATCGGTCGGTTTCCTTCAGCTTAAGGAGCGTAGAGAATGCTTTCATTTTACCGGCCGAATTGGCGATGAAACGACGGAGGAAATTTATCTGCCCGAGTAACGACTGGAGCTGTTTCTTTGTCGTTGGAGGTGGGGCGCTGATGATGGCGCGGGCTTTATTCTCGTCGACCTCGATGCCGCGATGGTGCACCAAAAATCCTAGGAAATTACCGGCCGAAACACCGAAAGCACACTTGGCCGGGTTCATCTTGAGGTTGTTCTTGCGCATGCGAAGGAACGCTTGCCTCAGGTCGTCCAGGTGTGTTTGACGACGTTTGGATTTTACGACCACATCATCGATATAAACTTCGACGATTGTACCGATTAAGTCGTGGAAGATCATATTCATGGCTCGTTGATATGTGGCGCCGGCGTTCTTAAGGCCGAAAGGCATGACTACCCATTCGTAAGTACCAAGTGCCCCCGGGCAACGGAAAGCCGTCTTGTGGACGTCAGCGTCGGCGATGAAAATCTGGTTGTAACCCGCATGACCGTCCATGAAAGATAATAGTTCATGATTAGCTGCGGCATCAATTAATAAATCTGAGATCGGCATTGTATATTCGTCCTTGGGAGTAGCCAGATTTATATTACGGAAATCGATGCAAATGCGAAGGGCACCGTTTTTCTTTAATACGGGGACGATATTGGCCAACCATTCGACATACCGAGCGGTCCGAATAAACCCGGCTTTTAGAAGCCGAACTAATTCTTCCTTAATGCCGAGTTGCACTTCGTTCGAAAATCGGCGAGGAGGCTGTCGAAAAGGCTTACATCATTCCTTGATGCGTAGCTCATGCTCCACAAGGTTTCGGTCGAGGCCTGGCATTTCATGATAGCTCCACGCGAAGCAATCTTTAAATTCATGGAGTAGCTCACGGAGTTCGACCTTCATGGCCGGGGGAAGTAACGCACTAATAAACAATGTTCGAGGGGCATCGGCCGTGCCTACGTTAACTTCTTCTAACGGGTCCTTGACTTGAGGCCGATGGTCTTCGAGTTCGGCCGGCGCAGCCTGAACTTTATCGAAAGTTAGAACGGGGCCGTCATCTGCTTCGGCCAGAAATTCGACCAAATTGATGCCAGAATGTGGTTGCTTGGTAATGGCGTACCAATGGGCCAGCAGACGTTCCATTGTAGATGAAACCGCGGCCCGACGCCGTTCTTGTGTGGTGTGCTCAATCATCGGCATTGATGTCCAAGTTCGCCAAACCAAGTCTCGCCGAATCCTGTTAGACAGTCTCGGCGCCGACGTCAATCACTTTTTGTACCGAAATTCTCGTCGGCCGCCCATCCTCGTTGAGGCCCTGGAGGGTGATGTAGCCGACGTGATCGTCATAATAGCGAGCCTGAATCATGTTGGTCTCAAATGGTTGATTATCAGCCGGATGGACGGTGACCGATTTGCCGTCCCAAAAGATGAGAACTTGGTATAGTGATGAAGGGATGCAACTGGTTTGGTGGATCCAGTCTCGGCCAAGTAATGCATTATAGTCGGTCTTGGAATCAATTATGAAGAATGCCGTCATGTGTTGACGACCGGCAATGCTAACTTCCAAAGGTAGCACTCCTTTGGTTTGAGACTTGTCACCAACAAAGCTGCTCATAGTGATCCCTGACGGAATGAGTTCATTATCAGAACGGCGTAAAGCCTTCATGACAGATATTGGCATAATGTTGACTGTGGCTCCACAGTCGACAAACACTTTGGAAATAGGGAATCCTTCGATGTGAGCCGTGACGTACAACGGCTTCAGGTGTTGGAGATTAACCGAAGGGGAGCGAGGAAATAGCTCGGCCAAAGCCGCCTTAAGGTTGTCCGTGCTTCGGGTTTCTCGGTCGTCGTCGTTTGTGACGAAATCTACTTGTGTTGCCTCCTCGGTGACCACGTCCCCATCCAAGAAATTCGACTGGGGGGCACTTGGTTGGAATTCGGCTGGTAGGACGTGGACCATACTGATCTCCATTTGTTCGAGGACCGAGGGACCCATTGGATCGCGGTCGTCGTCTTCTGCAGAACTAACCATAGCGTCGGTCGCCGGAACATCTTCGATCAGACTTTTGAGTTCCTCGGTAAGAGCCGGTATCTGAGACGTGTTAACCACGTCGAGTGTGGTTTGGCTATTTTCCTCGACCATGTTGACTGCTGAAGACTTATGGTGGTCCTTCGTTATTCGGGCTCGTTCTTCATAGGCAATACGGGCGTTCCTCGTGTCTAAATATGCATCCAACCGTGCTATCCGTTTTTCCTCGTCGGCCGTGAGGCCGAAGAGGGATACAGCCGAAAAAACTTCGAAATGATAGCGCAAATGCTGAAGGTCATCAAGCGAAAAAGGTAATTCAGAGGTGTCGATATCTGTATAGGGATCGACTTCAAAACCAAGTACCCGAGCCTCCCGTATATGTTGGAACCTTGCCTTAATCGCTGGGTCAGAGGTTTTCTGAATGATTTGCTCGGCGTCGGGGCAAGTGAGAGCTAGGCTGAGGGCTTCCTGACACGCCTTGGGTAGTCCGTATAAGTCATTGGCGGAGTATTTCTTATGAAACTCGCGCATGTATTCCAAGGATTCACCGAGGAATGGGGGGTGTAAGTTGCGCCTAATTTTAATAAACGGCTCGCGCGGTGGTAACGGGGAAAGTTTTCTTTCGGCCTCTTGCGTGAAGTGTTCTGGCCGAGCTCTAGTTTCCCCAGGCCGGAGAAGGATCTTAATACGTTTCTCAGCCTCCTCAATGGTGGTTTCGAAACCAACATCCGCCACTTTCTTCCCTTCGGCTAACTCGGTCATGATAGTCGGGGTTGGCCGTTCGCTAATATCTTCCACGGCCTTTTTTGGTTGCCACTGGTTGGCCGGGCTGGCCTGCGCTTCTCGTCGCCGAGCCATGCAATCTATCCGTTGGCGGCGACGTTTTTGAGATTTAGATAACGCCGTATATAAGCCAGTCGGAGAATTGTAACTGTACCAGCGTTGATCCGATGTCCTTGGTGGTTTGAAAGTTTTGCGATCGGCTGGTGAGGCCGAACTATTAGCATTGCGCGAGTAATAATCCTCATTGTAGAAAGGTGCGTTGAAATCCAGACGCCGCCTGACCGAGGTCTGGTCTTTCGGCCGTACTTGTGGGCCGAGTCGATCAAACACTTGATGTCGTGGACTTAACCCTGTCGACGATGTTGTAGGGGCCGCGGGTGGTGTTGAAGATGTCTTCCTCCCAGGCTCAACTGGTGTCTTGCAATGGTCACATAACACCTTTGATCCATGAGCCTCGCCGGAACTTGACCTTGTCATAGGCTCATCGGCGGGTGGCCCCGATTGTTCCGCTGGTGGTGCATTCGAAAAGATATCGAGCTGTAGTCTTGTGCGGCCATTCCGTTTATGGACATGTTGCACCGGTACGTATTCGGCCTTCCCTTTATTTTTAGGAAGGTGAGCATCCACCATACCAATCGTCGTCGAAGGGAAAGGATTGACATCGACCGCCATCTTTTCCGGAAATTTCAACTTTCCTTTTTCGATCCAGCTTTGAATTGTGTCCCGGAACACAACACAATTATTGGTTGCATGCTTATTAGAATTATGATACTTGCAGTATATCTTTCCTTTTAATTCATCGGCCTTAGGGATAGTATGTCCTGGCCGAAGCTTGATGATCTTTGCTGCCAATAACTGATCGAAAATTGCATCAGCTTTGGTGATATCAAAAGTGTATACTTTTGATGACTTGCCCGTTTCCTCGGCGGTCAAACGGGTTTTGGCGTCTTTGGTATTTACTTGCGCCAAAGCCTTGCAAACATAAGGTTTGTCTATTATTATCTCGGCCGCGTCCACACTAACATACTGAGGGTCTTCACTTTCGGCCGATGCATAGCTCACCGTGGGGTTCTTATACAACGTCCCCCGGGATGGTGACTTCAATATCTTTTCTTCTCGGAGCAGATAATCATATTGTTCGACATATTGAGCAAGTTCGTACATATCCCGAATATTTGCCCCCAGAAACTTCTTTTTGTACTCCACGTCTAATCCGTTAAGGGCGATCCTGACGAACTCCACTTCGGGGAGTGGTACTCGGCACCAATTCCTGGCCGACTTAAACCTTGTTAAGTACTCCATTGGAGACTCGTCGGATGCTTGAGCCATCCTGGCCAAGGATGATACGGATATCTCCATCCCTGGCCGATAGAATTGTTCATGGAATTTTTCGACCAACTCTTCCCAACTCTGCACAGAATTGGGTGGAAGATTAATGTACCAGGCGAAAGCTGAACCTGTCAGTGAAAAATTAAACAAACGTAGTTTGTAGAAGTCGCTATTGACGTCTCCACACTGCGCTGTGAACCGAGCCACATGTTCTAATGAGGATAAAGACGACTCCCCGGCAAAGAGGCTGAAATCAGGGATCTTAAATCCTCGTGGGTATTCAAACCTTTCTACATAAGCCGGGTATGGATGAATGAATTTTGGAAACTTCGGCCCTTTCTTCAAGGCCGAATCAATCATTCTCTGGACTTCGGTCATGTTTACGGAAGCGGCTTCTTCTCCCTGGCTTGGTCCCTCGGATCTATTTCCTGGTCCACCTCTTCTTTCTAAGGTGATTGGTTGCGGTCGGGCGGGCCCTCTCTAGGCTGGTATTGGCACATTCGTCGAAAGCTGCCGAGATGGGCCGACCTGGCCATCTTCGAAAGCTTTACTAACTAATAGTTCGAGCATTCTGGTCTGTGTATCGCTGTTACTACGTATTGCTTCTAGCAAATCATTCATCTTCTGACCGATCGACTGCTCGACCTGACGATATTGTTCCTCCAGTCGTCGCCGAATGAATGTCCTAGTTGGTGGATCGGAACCTTCTCCACCATCGTCGTCACAATCTTCCACAATCCCTTCCATGAACATTCCAGCCGTTTGATTCGGGATTGCTGGGTTGTGAGGTTGCCCGCCGAGACAGATTTCATTCTCTCGGCGTATTACACTTGTGGCCTCGGGCGGCGCAACTGTGATCGGATTTTTTGTAGAGTGCAAATCCTGCCCAAGGCCTTGCACTGGCAAGTCAGTCGTTGACTTTCCCATGGTTGTTTTCTGCTTCGTGGACCGTGTCTCAATGGTCATGAACTCCGAAGGTTTAGTACAAAAGTCCCACCGGGCGTGCCAAAATGTTGACTCTAAAAATTACAAAACCTACGTGGCGCGCAGGCCGAATAACTAATAAGCTAACTATGTCCTTCGGTTGAATGCGGGGCGTGCCAACTCGTCGGCCGAGCTCGGCCGAAGAGTAAAATTTGCTGATGTCGCTCTGAGCGCGTTGCTGACTTCTCTATCTTGCGATTGCGACCGAGGAAGGAACACTCTCGGTCTCTGGGTTCTATAGCCTGAAGACAAGGCTGCTGATTCTGCGGAGTTCACAAATCGTCAGAGCCCGATTCGGTCACTGTGATTTTATTCGTGAGAGTAAAAGCACGTCGAATCGAGACCAACCTGTATGGGCACAGATACTCAAACGTGATGTAGGTCTTGATGGTAAACGTCGTTCGACCGTCAGAATGCCGAACCCTGAAACCCACTTGCGAGTATCCAATCATAAAGCCACTCGGCGCCCTGTACGCCGAGCAATGTGATTCGTAACACCTGACTTTGCCGAGAGGGCTAGCAAGGTGACCTCTGCCAATAAAGGTTCGAAAACCCTTCTCGGCCGAGACTTAGATAGATAACCGGTCGACCTCGACGCAGTGCTGTTTATCCAAACTGAAGGTGCTTCTCGGTCGGCTGGTTCTGCGGCAGCAGTGCTGTTTATCCAAACTGAAGGTGCTCGCCGGGCGCTTCCACAGTGCTGTTTATCCAAACTGAAGGTGTGTCGGTAGAAAAAGAAAAGGAAAAATCTCAAGGTGTTTGAGAGGTTTTGCGCAGGGCAATTGTATGATGATTTTCAAGGTCCTTGAATGTTGCATGATCTCGTGTATTTATAGTACCCCATTCCTTGAAACCTCATCTGATTTGGATTGGGAGTCCTTGTCCCATTTCGATTCTGGTTCGAACAAACCTACTCCCACTGGGATTCTGAATCTTCCTCCTTTTGAGGCTTTATTTCTTGCTGGTCGAGAATCCTGGTCGCACCAGGATTTCCTCAATCCTTCCTACTTATCTGGACCTCTTGAGAAAGGATCCGGCTGACCCTGCCAGCTGGCCCGGGTTTTATTATTCGGCCCATAGCATCTGTTATTACCTTGGGCCGAGCACATCTGACTGCTCGGCCTAACCAAAATATTTTGGGCCCAAACAATAACTATACCATATAATGTGCGAGGCCAGTCTCCAGTGCAGTTGCATGCACTCCTGATGAGCTGTACATGTCTCCTATATGTCAAGCATAAGAAAAAAATAAGGCCATGTCAAGTTGTTTATTAGGCTGCGGGCGTTTTGATATTGAGTTCTGGAATTTGATTAATTGTGCGTAGCTAGCATATATACAGTGTGGAATTTCAGTTCCAAATATTATATCCTTCTCGTGTCATCCATATAATATAGTTTATGATATTCCATTTAGTACGTATAATTTGGACAAGTTGCTCTTCAGATATATCAAGGTACGTTCTCAATTATATTCTTTCAGATATCTCCAAAACACACTGGCAAATCTTACCATTAAATATTTTTTTAATAATAAGTAATTTTAGAAGAATTAGCTACAATAAATATATTTTGACATTTGCTTTGCAATAATGATTATTTTTTCTGGAATTAGCTACAATAAATATATTTTGACATTTAGCTTGCAAAAATGATCAATTTTCAGTAATGAGAACATTTTGATTATATTTATATTGACGGTACAACAATGATATAACTAATGGTAACACAACGATAATATATAAAATAACGACTGATCATTCTACAACTAAATGTCAAAATATGTTATTATAGCTAGTTGGCCATTATTTAATTTCATTCTCACTTTTACATGCAAGACTTGCAGGTGATATTTTTGGCTAAAAATATAATAGATATGGGATTTACAAGCATGTCCTGTACACGTTTGTCGAATATATATATTGAGAGAGAGGAAGTACACTCACATGCAAATTATATTATCAATGACAACAAACATAAAGTTTAAAGGAACATGCCACATAGACAAATCTTTTAGTCATCCAAAGGATTAATTCCTAGGCAAAAAATAAACACCAAAGACAAATCATTTGTTTGGCAGCATACTTACAAAGATATGTAACCATTGATAGGAAAAATACTGTATACATCTTAGAGTAACAATTTGATTAAATGGAAATTTTTAATATGATCATTATAAAACTTTGATTTAACAGAGCTACACAAGCACACAGAACAACAGAAAAAAAAAAATTTAATTCTCTCAAGTACAAAGATTTGGCACGGTGATTACAACTCTTATGGGATGTTAACACAGTGAATTCAATGACATTACTAATTCACGTGTCAAAATATAAGTAATAAATTGATATCAATAGATAATATTTATGACATCAAATTGGTAGTTTGATTTTTTCCAAACAAATTGGTAGTTTAATCTGTTGGACTAATTTCTCCTGACCAAATTAATTTGTAGCCATGAGAGTCATAGACGGGATATATTTTTTTTGTGTGTTGGAACATGGCCCAGTATCAAAAGTGGCATAACACAAGTGGTTGAAAATTTTATTTTTCAAGTATCCAACAACTTATATTATGATACTTGATGTATCGGACCATGTTCCCGACATACTCATCAATTTTTTTTTTTTTTTTGAAAAGATATGGTAGTAGATTCATTTACTGCAAAAGAGGTGCAGTACAAAAGTTACATCCAGAGCCAGTTACGGCATTACATTATCCTCCACAAGTAAGTCAGTGACAATACTTGGGGGAGTAACATCCCATATACAATCTTGTTGCATCGAGAGACTAACACGTGCAAGGCTGTGAGCAACCGAGTTTGCTTGGCGACGAGTGTGGGTAATTTTACCTTCAGTGATCGAACGGAGGAGCACCTTGATATCTTCTACAATTTGCCCAATGAATGACAAATTTAGAGATAAATCGCACAACTCCTCCACAATCTGAAGTGAATCGCTTTCAAAATAAATACATTGAAAACCCCTGTCAACTGCCCAAGACAAACCCGCCTTAAGGCCATTGCTTCTGCTTGGAGAGGAGAAAAAAACATCCTCTTCCCTTGCCACATTTTGCCAACACAAAATTACATGTTTCATCACGAACAATGGCACCAAACCCGGCCACATTTCGTTCCCCGTTCTAGGCCCCATCAATGTTCATTTTGAGGCGCCCCGATGGTGGAGCAACCCACTTGGAGAGAATTTGTACCCGAGTACCGTGACCTGGCACCGAGGTTCGAGCGAACTCATACCACCACATTGTAGCCCGATTGACACTAACATCAGGAGGGTCCGTCCTGTCATTCCATAGCTTGCCATTTCTTGCGCCCCATAACGACCAGCAAATCATAAGGAAAAGCTCAAAATTTTGCTTTGAAACTAAACTTGCCACATCATCTATCCATGACAGAATGCTTTGGTGGTGTACATTCCTCAATAATGGTCTAAGAATTGACGCCAGCCAGGCACACTTTGCAAAAGGGCATTCCTTCATAAGGTGGATGGTGGTATCTCCATGACTGTAGCATAAGACACAAGCCAAGTCCGTTGTTATATGTTGTTTTGCCAAAAGTGCTCGAGCAGGTATGAAATCATTGGTAACCCTCCATAAACACACCTTCACCTTTGGTGGGACATTTGCATTCCACAACCTGGACCATAGCTTGTTTGCAATTTGCTGTGTTGATGAAGAGGCCCCATGGTTAGATGGTTGTAACCATTTCCGAGCAAGGTGGTATGCGCTGCACATTGTGAACCTTCCATTTTTCTCGTAACACCACGCTAATTTGTCCAGTGGAGAGCGGATACTTAACGGGATGGAACGAATTGAGGTGTCCTCTTCCTTCGAAAACGGAGATGGTAGCAAATCAATCTTCCAACGATGTGTAATGGGGTTGATAAGTTTGTTTACGATTCTCAACGTACATCCTGGTGGCTTGGGAGAGAAGGGTCCAAATGATAAAGGAAGCAGCACCCAAGGGTCGTCCCAAATACAGATGGTGGTGCCACCTCCTACCTGCCAACGTGATCCCATTTTAAGTACATTTCTTGCTGCACATATACTCTTCCAGCAATACGAAGAGCTAGGATGCAAAGGTGCTTCCAAAAACTGCTCATTTGGGAAGTATTTCTCCTTTATTATGTAAGAATTACATAAGAATTAAGCTAACAATTGTTAGAAACTGATATAAATATAAACTTGATGTATAACAAGTATCCCAGATTACATTCATGCAGTTTATATATGATACCTGGAGCAGTCATCCTTCTTTGTTGAAATGCAATTCTTCTACTTGTTTAAGACCTTATGTTCCAAAGGTGATAGAACCCTTAATCTCATAACGATACTTCACAAGTAGGGAATTGGATTATATATATACAGATTTCATCTGATTTCCATCTATCGTGGAAATCAGTTACTGAGTTGTTGGGGTTAACCCAAGTCAATCTGCTGTTTCATCCACTCCATGTCATGATGATCCACATGCAGTGCATTGTGCTTTACAGATTGGAATATGGTTCCCACGTTCAGCATGTATGATTATGCATAGTGGACAGCAAGGCCACTGCATGTGTATACTGACAGATGACTCATAGACAGCAAGAATGCAACTTCCAGTTGCTTTGTTTATTTGCATGCGCGTGTTGCAATCTGTGAACAAAACTCTGCTGCAATTGCAGCAGATGATGATTAAAAGTAAGATAGTTTTATATACTTATAATGTTAGTCAAGTCTAATTAGGTATCCAACATTCTCCCACATGGACACAGACTAAACATTATAATCAAAGTCATGCCTTTCACAACACTGATACCTCATGTGATCACATCAAGTTTCACGCATACTAACTTCCTTTCAACTACTATAATTAATTCAAATATTTGAATTCCAGAAAATCATGTGTTTATAGACAACACAAGCACCCTGAAACCACAAATACTTAAAATTAATATGTAGAAAGAAACTTTAGACTTTTCAATGAATTTAAATTCCTTCATTCATTCAAAACAGTCATTTCATGGATCAACTTTGGAAGATCCTGATGCATTCATCGAATTGCATCCCTCGAATTATTCATGTCCAATCATCAAGACACTAGAATAGACATATACATGCATACTGTCAGCAACTCAGACAACCAATAGGCTCAACAAGCGCATATGATTCAGTAGGTCTTGATAGTGAACAACATAAATAACATTCGAAGACATATTTGAAATATACATGTGACTTACATCAAGTTTTTCTCACTCCCACACTTCAGCAGATTCTAGAGATTCAAGCACTCCCATCTTAGAGACATGATCCTTGAATACTCCTACTGCCAATGGCTTAGTCAAAGGGTCAGCTATCATTGAATTTGTTTCAATATGCTCAATCGTGATTTCACCCTTTCTCACATGTTCTTTCACTGATAGATATTTGATGTCCATCAATCTGTCTCCCTTTCACTTAATTCTAGGAGATCAGTTATTGACATGGCTATGACTCCTAATTGGTTTGAACCCACGTTTAGGTACCATTCTCCCACTTTTGAATTTCCACTTATCATGTTCCTTGTCCAACGTATTAAGCCAATCCCTTTGTGATCACTCAAGTCATGTCAACCATACAACAACTCACATCTGCCATGAATAGCTTCAAAAGTTGAACCCCAGAAAATTAGTACTTCTTAATTTGTACTAACACTCTGAAATCACATCCCCCAAAACTACTCATGCATGATATTAACAGAGCAAACAAACATATTTAACATGTCTATTATTTACACTCCCACTGATCAAACCAAACATCATTGTCAAGCCATTGTTTGGCTCCAATGATAAGCCTTTTACAATAACCAGCTCATTAAACCTCGGTTTGATTAGTAATTCATCATTTCAAACATTGCATATATATATGAAACAACATCAAATATGATACAATCATATTCGATCCTTTATCAAACTCCAATGAGTTTGCCTAATGCTTCCAACTGAGCCTCAATTCTGCCTTATGCAGATAAACTAGTCATTGAGTGAATAACCATGACATGCAATTTTATGTAACACCTTTGGGCAAGAGACATAAAATATCAGTTATGCAATCTTAATCATGCATCCTTATTTGCAGAGCTATTTCACAAAAAATTCAAGTTACAACTCAAATCATGTCTTTGGACAAGGGAACAAAGTTGACTTTAAACTTTTATAAAATACTACACACTACATCACAGTTCAAGCCATTCACTATTTCTTTCTTTTGAAAGATTGGTCTTATGCAATGAATTGTCACTCACAAAATTCAATTAATAATCCCTTGAACAAAATTTCCTAATAATTCCCACTTTGGTGAAGATTTATTCAAACATTTGTTCAAGTATAGAGATTATTAGTGTTGAAAACCTGCATAAAACTTTAGCATTTCAATTTGATTGTAGAAATCATCCAAACGTCAATTGAAAAACCAATTTTCTACACAAGTAAGTTATAATTATAGATTATTTTCACATGTATCAGGAACCTTGCAACCTACCAGCCATATTCAAGTTCAACATAAATTTACTAAGCTACAATCTACACCAATGCCTATTGCCAATACATATTTAGATATCAAGAAACTGATTTCAATCATATACCAGATTTCAATCAGATATCGATCATCGTTTGTGAATCTGAAACAACCATGACTACCAATTCTAGAATGATAAAAGCGCAGCTTACAGTGTTTTAATCTTCAAACCATATATTCCTTTTCCTGCTGTGAATAAAACTTTGGCAGCAGCATATGGCATTAGAACAATTAATCATGCTATAGAAAAACTGTAGCAATCATCATACGAATTTTATACATGCATAAAGCATTAGGATTTCTTATCATAATAAACAAATAGCACAAGTTCATAGCCGAGGTATTCACTGAAGAAGACATGGAAAAATCGTTGAAATGCATGCTTATAACATACCTTTAGTTAAAACTATAAGCAACCATTCATTCTTTATTGTACACCCATCATTACAAGATCTTTTCATGCAATTATATCAAGTATATGGCAGCACCATCTGCTGTCTTCTGACAGCACACATGGGAAAGACTTGTGTAACACACATGGGAAAGAAGTCTGAAGGTTATACTTTAACAGTAACAACATGGGAATGCTTCTGACAGCACACATGGGAAAGAATGAAAGCATTAAAGTGATACCTCAGCATCTGCTTCTGCCCGCATAACACAGCAGCGGCACAATCTCAAAACGTGAAGATTCCCAGTCCTTAAATCTATCCTGATACGCCAGTTGAAATCATCTGGAGAACTGTAAGGACTATCTTAAGAAGACATGGAAAACTTGAAACAATCATTAGTGATTGTTAAATGCATGTTTATATCACACCTTTGAGTGAAAATCATAAACTGCCTTCCATATTGCATATATTGGCCATAATATTCCACAATCGCAATGATACATCAAGTCTTTGGACTAGACAATTGCAAACTTTTATAAGGAATGATTCATACAATTTATTAACCTTCATGCAATTTATATATATTTCCCTTTTGAGAAATATATGAACATGCTATGAATCTTTTAAGACCCCTTAATAGCCACGGAATACAATAACAATATTCACTTTGATGAATATCAGAAGTACATCAAGCACTGCACTACTCGAGAGATATATAAAATACATTTCAAATATATCATCATACATTTATCATAATAATAAAGCAGTAAAACGAATCTGGGACTTGTTATTTGGCTCTGATACCAAATGTTAGAAACTGATATAAATATAAACTTGATGTATAACAAGTATCCCAGATTACATTCATGCAGTTTATTTATGATACCTGGAGCAGTCATCCTTCTTTGTTGAAATGCAATTCTTCTACTTGTTTAAGACCTTATGTTCCAAAGGTGATAGAACCCTTAATCTCAGAACGATACTTCACAAGTAGGGAATTGGATTATATATATACAGATTTCATCTGATTTCCATCTATCGTGGAAATCAGTTACTGAGTTGTTGGTGTTAACCCAAGTCAATCTGCTGTTTCATCCACTCCATGTCATGATGATCCACATGCAGTGCATTGTGCTTTACAGATTGGAATATGGTTCCCACGTTAAGCATGTATGATTATGCATAGTGGACAGCAAGGCCACTGCATGTGTATACTGACAGATGACTCATAGACAGCAAGAATGCAACTTCCAGTTGCTTTGTTTATTTGCATGCGCGTGTTGCAATCTGTGAACAAAACTCTGCTGCAATTGCAGCAGATGATGATTAAAAGTAAGATAGTTTTATATACTTATAATGTTAGTCAAGTCTAATTAGGTATCCAACAACAATATCACCAACACAGTGTTAGGATTACCAACATGAAAAAACAGATCAGTAACAACCAAATCATAGCATCACATTAGTCGCAAGGATGACTTAACTGATGGAGTCGCCATTGAATGAATAACAGAAGTAGTCTTCTACTTCCAATACCTCTTTATGAATTCTACTAGCGAAATAGGTTTGTAGTATTGTGAGATTTCAACGGTATGGAAGTAGGGACTGCCTCTTGGTTATATAGCTAGGGTTTCAACCAATTCCACCCTATTAACGGAAAGGATATCCACCCTAATCTTTTCTAATCAATTAGAGTCCCATCATGACTCTTATACCTTGTATTCTCTTAATAAAAGGGCCATAAATTGATTGCAAGTAATTAGGACTCCAATATGTTTATTCCTTTAAGGCTCCAAGAATCATAAAAGATTTCATTAACTTGATTACCAAGTCAACTATTCTCTCAAAGATTCTCGGCATAATTCATTGTCATTCACAAATGGTTTTACATATTATTGTTGCAACCAACGAGCACAAATCAATCTCCACCCTTTCTTTGCTAGCATTCCAAGATTGAATGCATATAGATTTCGAAACCCAAGTCCTCCTTCCGCCTTTGGTATGCACAATTTCTCCCACAAGCACCAATTCATATTCCTTTCCCCTTCATCTCCATTCCACCAAAAGGACGTTATCATTCTGTTTAAATCTTCACAAAAAAGCTTAGGGAGAAGGAAACAGCTCATTGTATAGTTTGGGACTGCCTGGGCCATCGTCTTGGCCAATATCTCTTTTCCTGCTGCACTTAGTAATTTTTTCTTTCTAAGTCTTTTCCATAGTCGGTCCTTCAAATACCCAAAACATTAGCTTTTGTTTCTTCCAATTATTGTTGGCATTCGCAAATATTTTTCATGGCGTTCCACCCGCTTGACCCCATAGTAGCAAGTTTTGTTTGCACTTGTCTTTTGACATTTTTTGCTAAAGCAAATTTCGCTTTTCTCCAGATTGTTCTTTTCCCTGATGCATTCTCATACAACTCGAGAATTTTCATGACATGGTAGCACCCTGTCTCAATAGCACGGCAGAATAGAAGACTATCTCGGCAAAGAGTAAATGTGTTGAATGTTTGATGTATTTTTCATATCTGAAACCATTACACGATGCAACATATATGGCAGAAGAAAAATGTGAAGAAGAAAGGAGGACCATGGCAGCTAAGCCAACATAATGATGACCTCCAATCCCACTAATCTTAATCTATTATCTAACTTTAGCTTTACAGTGAAGAAGGGCCGAAAGTAATGGATAAAAACAATAGATGATGGAGGACCGAAAGCAACAGCTAAACACCAACAGCAGCTGAGTTGTTATCCACCCTACTTTTAATAATGACACATCCAATACTCCCCCTCAAGCTGGATCCAAAAGGTTGATAGATCCAAGCTTGCCAAGAAGAAGCTGAAACTGATGAGAGGCCAATGATTTTGTGAATAGGTCCGCAAGTTGATCCGAGCTCCTTACAAAATGCGTTTGGATAACCTGAGATTGAACTTGTGTACGAACATAGTGACAATCGACTTCAATGTGCTTGGTTCTCTCATGAAAAACTGGGTTGGAAGCAATGTGCATTGCAGCCTGATTGTCACAGAAAAGGGACATGGATTGATGATTGAAAACACCTAAGTCACACAGTAAACCTTTGAGCCAAATTAGTTCACACGCAGTAGATGTCATTGCCCGATATTCTGCCTCAGCACTGGATCTTGCAACGACAGTTTGTTTTTTGTTTTTCCATGAGACAAGGTTGTCTCCCACAAACGTGCAAAATCCCGTTGTAGACTTACAATCAATGGAATTGCCAGCCCAATCTGCATCACAATAACCTGTAATCTGAGTGCTTGCATTTTTCTTCATGATTATACCACGTCCCACAAAACCTTTTAGATACCGAAGTATCCTTTTGACTAGGTTAAAGTGCTCCATCGTGGGAGAGTGCATAAATTGGCTAACAATACTGACAGCATAGGTAATGTCGGGCCTTGTGATGGTCAGGTATATCAACTTACCAACCAACCGCTGATAATAACTTATGTTTGGAAGAGATTGACCCTCTAAGCTGACCTTAAGTTTAATGTCAAGAGGTGTAGGGACCGGTTTAGCATCACTCATGTTTGCTTCCTTAAGGAGATCCAGAACATATTTGCGCTGGTTAAGGAAGAAGCCCTTGTGAGATGTAGCCATTTCGATGCCAAGGAAGTATCTTAGAACACCAAGATCTTTTATTGCAAAGCGTTGCTGAAGGGAGTGCTTGAGTTCTTTGATTTCTTCAGGGTTATCTCCGGTGATGATCAAGTCATCAACATACACAAGAACAACCAATGTACCAGCGGTGCCTGAGCGTACAAATAAAGAGGAGTCCGCATTGCTTCTTCCAAAACCAACACTGATAAGGACTGAACTGAGCTTAGCATACCAGGCTCTCGGTGATTGTTTAAGACCATAAATTGATTTGTGCAGTTTACACACAACATCCTGTTTATGACTTTGAGAGTGACCCGGTGGTAATCTCATGTAGACGTCTTCTTCAAGCTCACCATGTAAGAAGGCGTTTTTTACATCCATTTGATACATAGGCCATCCTTTGTTGACAGCCACAGACAAGAGTACGCGCACTGTGTTCATCTTTGCAACGGGGGCAAAGGTTTCCTTGTAATCCACATCAAATGTTTGAGTGAAGCCACGGGCCACTAATCGTGCCTTGTGTCTTTCAATAGACCCATCCGAGTTGAATTTAATCTTGTATATCCACCTGCAGCCTACTATCTTCTTTCCTTTGGGCAGTGGCACAATGCTCCAGGTTTTATGTTGATCGAGTGCATGCAGTTCATCCTGCATTGCTTGCTGCCACACTTGGGATTGGTTAGCTTCTTGAAATGATTGAGGCTCTTCATGCGCAGATATATTACTCAAATAGGCAGTGTAATTAGGTGACAACTTTTGATAAGAACAGTAGTTGGATAAGGGGTGCTTGAGCTTGTACGTAACAAAGTCTTGCAGTCTTGCTGGTGGGTGCCTCTCACGAGTTGGATTTCGTCGAGGTATGGTAGGAAGAGACTCTTCTGAAGGTTCTTCAGGACCAATACTACGTAGAGTTTCATCTTCTACAGGCATGTTGCTGTCGTCATATGAATTCGGTTGATTTAGAGCCACAAGATCCATTGTGTGAGTTTGATCACCCGCATTGTTGAGTATCTCAGTCCTTGGCAGTGGAAACATGTCCAAGATAATCTCCCCCTGACTTGTACTATCCAGAGACTTACTGTAATAAGAGTTGGTTTCATGAAATTGAACATCCTTTGAAACAATTAATCTCTTAAGTTGTGGATTATAACACTTATACCCTTTTTGTGTGGACGAGTAGCCAAGGAAAATGCATTTAGTTGCCCTAGGATCAAGTTTGTCTCGATGTAATGACTGAACATGAACAAAACAGATACATCCAAAGACTTTAAGGTGAGACAAGTCCACCTTTCTGTTCTTGACTATCTCCATTGGGGATTTGAACCCCAAAACCCTACTAGGTAATCTGTTGATCAGGTAAGCTGCTGTCATGACGCTTTGAGACCAAAAACGTTTTGGTACATTCATTTGTAACATCAATGCCCTAGTTTTTTCAAGGAGATCTCGGTTTTTTCTCTCGGCAACACCATTTTGTTGGGGTGTGCCAACACAGCTAGTTTGATGTATGATGTCATTGTTGCTCAAATATTGAGTCATGACTTGGGACATGTATTCTGTGCCATTATCAGACCTTAGGGTTTTGATTTGAGAAGAAAAATGATTTTTGACAAGGTTGTGAAAGTCCTTAAACACTTCCATCACCTCACTTTTTGATTTTAACAAATATAACCAGGTGGCTCTTGAATAATCATCAACAAAAGTTATAAAATATTTATAACCATCAAAAGATTCATTTGTTGGTCCCCATATATCAGAGTGTACAAGCTCAAAAAGATGAGAAACTCTAGACATCGAAGACCCTAGAGGTAGTCTTGTTGCCTTTGACAAATGACAAGTTTCACAGTGGGTTGATTCTTTGCCTAAGTCAGGAAATAAGGTGGATAAGATAGGTTGAGATGGATGAGCTAGTCGTTGGTACCACAAGGTGGAAGCTTGAATGGAGGTATGGATGGACTTTGACTTGGCATGGAACCCACAGGAAGAGCTTTTTGATATGTAATAGAGACCATCAAGGTAAAACCCCTCACCAATCGTCCTCTTGGTTATACAATCCTGAAAAATGACAGTTTTTGGTGAAAAAATGGCCAAACAATTTAAGGAATTTGTGATTCTTCCCACTGAGAGAAGTTGAAATGGAAATGATGGGACATATAGGGCCATAGACTCTATTTGATCAGATATCAGGTGGATTTTTCCCTTTCCTACAATCCTAGCACCTTCACCATTAGCAACAGATACATGTGAAGGATTATGTAGTTTCTCAAATCTATGTAACTTTGACATTTGATTAGTCATATGGTCTGTGGCACCAGAATCTACAACCCAAAAATCATGTAACTCATTTATTTTAAGAGCAGTTTGGAAAGCAGTTACAATACCTTTCAAGTCTGTCTGAGGTACATAATCAGCATCAGCTAAAAAACCTGCAAATTTGCCCATCAATGCAGTAGTACTTCCATCTTCATGATCAACCGATCCATCCTCTTTTCCCTTCTTTTGTTGGAGATACGCTGCGAACTCATTTAAAAGGATGGCAGGATTTGCAGTGAACTGTTGATAGGTATCAACATTGTTGATAGATGAAGATGTTGCAGTGTTGGCACGAGGGTGTGCTCGACTTGTCTTTGGTGCGGATTTATCCTTCATGAAGTCAGGTTTGAGTTCTGGATGTAGGATCCAGCACTTGTCTCTCACATGCCCGATGTTGTCACAATGTAGGCACTTTAAATGAGGGTTTTTTCCTTTATATCTTTTTTCATTTGTCAGGTAAGCCTTAGCTTCTGTCACGTTGGTTTTTATACCATTGTTCATGACTTTTCTCCTTACTTCCTCACGTTGGATAGTTGCACAGATACTAGTGAAGGATGGTAGCTCCGAGTTCATGAGAATGTGACTTCTCAAATCCTCATATTCTGAGCTCAAGCTAGACAATAATTGAAAAATTTTATCTTCTTCAGTTCTTTTAAGGAGCACAGAGAGATCAGTTGTGTGAGGTCTGTACACATCTAACTCATTCCACATGCTTCTCAAAGAACCAAGATGTTGAACAAAGCTTTTACCTTCTTGCTGTATGTTGGAGATATCCTTCTTGAGTTGAAAGATGCGAGCTGCATTGTTTTGATTTCCATACATCTCCTTCACGGTGGTCCAAAGGATGAGAGACGACTCGGAATAGCTGAAGATTTCAGCAATATTCCTTTCCATAGAATTTAACAACCATGACATGACCAGTTGATCTTTACATAGCCACCCTCCATATTCTGGAGAAGAAGCATCTGGTGCAGGTTGACTGCCATTGATGAAACTGAGTTTGGATCTTCCACCGAGAGCAAGACTAACAGCCCTTGCCCATGGCAAATAATTAAACTCATTCAATAATACTGAACTGAGTCGTTGGTTTGGATTGATATCCATTTCAGAAGCGCTTCCAGATGAAGAAGCAATGATACTTCCATCTGCCATTGTTTTTGAAAAATAAACACAGCAGGTTCGATATACAGAACTGGCTCAGGATGATGCCCGCTCTAATACCATGTTGAATGTTTGATGTATTTTTCATATCTAAAACCATTACACGATGCAACATATATGGGAGAAGAAAAACGTGAAGAAGAAAGGAGGACCATGGCAGCTAAGCCAACATAATGATGACCTCCAATCCCACTAATCTTAATCTATTATCTAACTTTAGCTTTACAGTGAAGAAGGGCCGAAAGTAATGGATAAAAACAATAGATGATGGAGGACCGAAAGCAACAGCTAAACACCAACAGCAGCTGAGTTGTTATCCACCCTACTTTTAATAATGACACATCCAATAAAATGGTTTACCGATGGAGCTGCAACACAGATTTTGACACCCTTGATGGTACCTTGGTTTTCATACTGAGCAATCAACGCCGACAATCCTTCGGCACAAAGATAGACGCTTTGCAATAAGAATTTGAGTTCATTCGTTGCCAAACGAGATCCGGTCCTCTTTCTTGATGAAAATATTTTAGCCTCTTGAGCTAGAATATTTTGAGTCCATTATTCGTTGTTTACTATCTGAGAGACAGAGAGAGTATCTCATAGCTCGACATAGTTTGTTAATGTTCCTTTGGAGAATAAACAAGCGGTATGAAATTACAATACTCAAAGAAATCAGGGTTATAGATTGTTGAACCTTTAAATTTGGATGGAAGATGGCACCGAGTGGTTGTATCATTTTTCTTTTTAGATTGGAGAAATTCTGAGGGGATTCTCTCAAAAGTGAAACTCTTTATGAATTTTCTGTTACCTCACAATTATAAGGAGTGATTGTAATAGAATTCATAGAGAAAAGGCTCACTACTATATACAAGAGGAAGTTGGTAGTAGTTATATTTGGGATGTTGATTGATGGTGTACCATACCTTACTTTTTGTATATCTTTGAGATAGTTTCCATAAAAGTGAGGGAAAAAACTCATGAGCTTAATACATGCTTTAATTAGAGTAATTCGGGTCTTCTACTTACATTCCGCGTGTTGTTTAATTATATAGCTATATGGTGTTGATACAGCAACTAATGAAAAACCATATGTTAACCAAAGAGCAATTGTAGTGCTTACATTTTAATTTTGAACCTTATGTTGTGAAAATCTAAAGAAAACGTCATCGTAAGGGAAGGAGGAAGGAGTAGCACTTATGCTATTTCCCCTCCTTTTCTCTTCGCCCCCACAACGCTCATTGTCATTTTTTTTTTTTTTTAATTTATTGTGGTGAATAATAGTCCTCTTTGTCGTGACTAAGTCTTTCTCTTGGATTTGAGTTCTTCATCACTTTTTTTTTTTGTCCTTTTTCAATTCAATCCTTCTCCCAAAATCCTCCATCTAAGGTTTTTTGGGTAGTGTGAATCTAACTCTTTAATCCAGCAATTATAATCAGCTATTATTTGCAATCTTAGTCAACTATTTATACCGCTAACAATAAGGAGAATCTTAGTCAACTATTTATACCGCTAACAATAAAAAGGCTTTTAGGGTGTCACTCTGACTTGTTTTTGACATTCGAAGATCGATTTATTTTATCCTTCCTTTTTGTAGTTAACGAAAAAGAACCCTATACTTAATTTTTGAAGAGCTAACACGATGAAAAATATGAAAGCTGACACATTCTCAGTATCTGAATGATATGTCGTTTAGACACTCTTTAATAAGGTTGAGTTCAAATATATATCTTGCAATGTATTGCTTCATTTCTATCTTACATGTTTTGTTTCAACGGAACGGATTCAGGTAAGCTCATGTTGCCACTGTGAAATGTAAACGCAGTGTATTAGTGTGGATAGAAGTACAATTAGGTTAGGTTGTCTACAGACACCTTGGCCGTTTGTTGCTCCTCGTGTCTGTGTAAGACTCTCAGGAGTTACTGTAGGTCAGATGGCGTTATCATTAGGTCAGCCGATCAGCCACAAGAAAGTAAGAAAATGGAAGGTGTTGGGAAATTGCGAACCTCAAAAATTCATGGAAACAAGAAATTACCAACTGATGATGTAGTCAATACATAAGCAACAATATCGTTAGACCATTGTACAGAAATTGTTGGATCCTCTCATGCATGTCCATTAACTCATACCATACCGACCGCACCACACTAGCGTCCCATGTTAAAATATCAAAAATTTTGTCTACATATCCTTAAGGACATTACTTGGTTGCTGCAAATTCATCAACAACACCTGTTTCTACTTAACTACAGATGACCATGTGTCTAAATAATTGAAATTTAACACAAATTGCGCACATGTCCATCTATGTGGTTGGGTAGAAGCAGAAATATTGCTGCTAAATTTGCAACAGCCAAGTAATGTTCTATCCTTAGTTCATTAACACGAATTTGTGTCATGTAAATTGTCATCAGATAGTACTCAAGAGCCAAGAGACCACGTGCCCTATTCTCCGTTACGTTATGACTACTGCCTTAACGCGCACGGAATACAAAAGAGAAGGAAAAAAGTAGGTCCGCGCATGCATCTCTCTTTCTGAGTCTTGAAGCATGTATCGTGTACATGCAATATTTGTGGTATTTTCATAAAGGAAATTCACTCTTGTTTTTGTGGTAATTCTTTCCACTTTTTGTTCTTTGCCATCTAATATTTATAGTAGGCAATGTCCATAACCCTATTGTCTTGTCGGTTGAATCCCCAAACCAGCTACGACAACCACTCACCCCAACCGTCTTTGTCGGCCGCAACTCCCTTCATCACCAACGGCAAATTTTTTTTCTTTTTCTTCTTTCTCTATTTTTCCATCGCCGGCAAAGCCGCATCAGTCTCTTGGATGTTCGATTGTTTCTTCACGTCAATTCATGTCTTGGCGTTTGTCGTTGACATGTCGATTCGTATCTCGATTCTATCGATCAGATCTCTTCATCATCTCTAAATTCCGAAATTCACAGAAAATCTTTATTCTATGACAGGCTGGTTCGATCACAATCTATTTTGCATGTTCAAAGAGAGACGAAGAGGGAGAAAGGACGACGAGAGAAATAGAGAGAAAAGTAAGATGGATTTTTTGGCCATAAGGGCAGCGTCACCGACGAGATGGTGTGGTTGGGTGGGTGGTTGTCAGCATAGTTTGGCGTTGGAGTTTGGAGGCTGTTCGATGCTTGTTTTCTTTAATTTGTAGTTTTTATTTATAAAACCTTTAAAAAGGTTAAATAAGGAGTTAAATTGAGGAACACATGACAAAAATTAAAATGAAAACATAAAGAAGGTATAATTTTGAGAGAGATTTTTCAGTGTGTTCGGAATATGGAGTGAGACACCAAATTACACCAGTAGTGAGATACTTGTGTTAAAAATTAACAACTTAAAAATAAAACTTTTCACCACTTCTACAAACATATGATAAACCATATGTGTTTCGAACACAATAAAAAATTTCTCTAATGTTTGAGATAGCAGACATGGGGCCTTTTAATCATGACATTGTTAGGGTCAAAAGTGAAGTTAATGCCGTGCACGATTTTACAACTGCAACCGTGCAAATTATTCCAATAATGCTGCAAAACCATAATAACTAGATAAAGGAAATTTTTTTTTACCTAACCATTAAGTCTATCATGTATTAAAATACGAGTATCCATCGTCAAATTAACTAATATCATAAAATCAATTGATAATAAAAGAAAAAAAAGTTCAAAATTATTTCAACTGTCAGAGAAACCAAAAGTTAAATTTTTTTTCCGAAATGATATTCGTATTCTCAACAAATATCGTCAATTATTTTTGGCTATGCAGTATGAATTCTTTAAGTACATGCAGTACTCTTAGGAGTTCATCAACAACAATATATACTTGTCAAAATATAAGCAGAAAATAATAATATTTGTGTAACAATAGTTACAATACTGGTTTGTCATTAATCTACAGCTTACAAAGTTAGATCAACATCTAACCGGTTTCTGCACTGTATTAGTATCTGTACTTTTCTTTTCTTTTCTTTTTACCAATAAGTTTTCTTAAGAAAAAGAAAAATGCCAAAGCATTAAAACCCTAAAAATCACATATTTAATGATCTTTGGGAGTAGAACTTTCGTGTTCGTGCATAGAGCATTAAAGCTAAGCCAGTTCCCAGAAAACAAAGGCAGCCCCATATAATAAAAGTGCTTCTGTAGCAAGCCATTCCCATGCACTTCCCGTCACCGTCATGATTTCCTTCTTTGCGGTAAAGAATAGCAGACAAGTATCCAAACACAAAAGACCCGATTGATATGTTGGCCACCACCACATTGTGGTTCACTGAGAAACTCTTGGTCCCAAACAGCTCTGTGGTTATGGACACTGCGATTGAAGTAATAGCTCCAGTACAGACTCCTATAATTGCTGTGCTGATGAAAAGTGAGAGGTTGGCTGGGTTGAGAAGCAAGAAGAAGGCTCCTGCTATTGGTGTCATTAATGCAACTACTAATGCTGGCCTTGAAATCATATACTTACTCCTGCAAAAATGGAACGATAAAAAAAAAAAATTACATCACCCACATATATCAAATGTCTTTTCAATTTATCAAATTATTCGCTTGTCACACAGTCTGAATCTCAACCACTGTTACGTGGGACAATATAACATGTCAAATATGTGAATTATGAACAAGTGAACATGAATAGACTATTTCCAACCCATGAGATAAAGATTAAAATATAAGCTTTAAACCCTCCCCCCACTCCTTCTCCAACCATTGGGCTAAAATAAGTTCAAGAAAAAAATATATCTTTGGGCTAGATTCTTCTGAGGATTTAAATCTGATTTAAATTATTTTGAACCCACCAAACTGTTATATTTCAAACATTTTTTTTTTGTTTTTTTACTTATAATCTAACGGTTATGATCAAATGAGATCAAATCTAATGGTAAAAAAAAAAAATTTGACGGTCCAAAATTAAATCTAATGTCTAAAATAATTTAAATCAAATTTAAATTAAAGTTTTATAACTATACGTAATTGTATGATTTTTAATTACTTATCAGAATTTAAATATTTTTAGATTAAAATGTTCATCAAAATAAATTAGGATAATCTATATAAATTTTATTTTCAAAAAATGTTACCGAAAAAAAAAGTTAGGCTAAAATCATTATTTAATATTTTCGAACTAAAATTTTAAGCCACAAGAGTTAAAGAAAAAAAGCAGTTTCTGGGTTATGACTTAAAATTTTCTAACTTAAATTTTTAAGCTTTTTCTCCAAGGGTTAAAGATAGTCTTAATATATAGAGCATAATTGATGTCCTTCAACAAATATTGAAATTATGCAAGTGGTCATCTACCACAATGATGATGAAGAGTGTTGCTCTTACACACATCGTGGGTTCTAGCATCTAACAAATATATCGCTTGATAAATTAAAAAAACATTATTAAAATTATTAAAGTAAAAATAAATGAGAGAGGGAGGGAATACCTTGAGAAGAAGTAGTCCAAAAGAGAAGGCATGAGACGGCCAAAAAACCCAAATGAAGAGGATAAAGAGACCAAAGAAGAAGTCCTAGACGATCCCCGGGACTCTGAAATCTGTCCCAAGTTGTTCAAGAACACCAACCCAAGTGTTGCACTGAACAAATAAACAAAGAAATATAACCAAAAATCAATCCTTGTCACCATCAACTTCACTCCAATCTCCTCCCTACAACCAACTTCAAGAACTTGTCTAGCATCTAATTCTTCTCCCTCTTTCACTCCCACATTCTCTAAGCTCCCCGTTTCGTTGTTCTTCTCATCTATGGTAAAATTATACACTCTTCTCTCTCTTTTTATGTTCCATTTTTTTGAAAATACTTCTCTCATTTTATCCACAACCGGGATTACTAATGGGACTAATAGGAACAATCCGGTTCCTATTACATTATGCAAAGGAGAGAACCCGCTAGAAATCGACCCTAAACTGCTAATCACCGCGTAGATTCCTGTAGCAATTGTTATGACGAACATAAAAACAAACCCGGCTTCCATGTTACTTTGCCTTCCCATCAGATCAATGTCTCTAACCAATGGCGCGACGATAACACACACAACAAGTGGCAAGAGAGAGTTGAGAAGTAAGTAGGCCTTGGCTCTTCTGTGAGGCGAAGACGAAAATGCAGCGCCAACAATATCTGTATAAATCTTGGCGCTCAATCCTTGGTAACTTGTTGTTATCCCCACGGCAATTTGTTGATGACATGGGAAGTTTCTAATGCTGACAACATAGCACACAGTGTTGATCCAGCAAATGCTATTTCCAGCCATAACAGTTAACAGGAAAATCTGCCAATAGGATGGCGATGGGATTTGGTTTGTGATGAAGAGGAACTGGACGCCATACCCGATAAACCCCAGTAGCGAACCGATCATGAGGACTATCCACAGGGGTAAGTGGATGGCAGCAATGCCGGAAAACCATCCGAGGAGTTTTCCGGCATCTGAGGCGAAGGCGAGGTTATTGAGCTGTAGTTGGGACATGGAGAGGACGTTTTTGAGCTGGGAGGAGTAAGCTGGGAAGTTGGTGTTCGTTCCATTGATGGACTGAAGCCATATGATTCCCACAAGGCTTAGCCATTGGAGAGCAGAAGAAGAAGAAGAAGAAGAAGAAGAAGAAGAAGAAGATGATGATGACATGACGAAATATGAGGTGGGTTTTGATGCAATTAGGATTTCTGTTTGTTTACTGGTGATTTGCAGGTGCATAATATTGGTTTATAAAGCGTCGTGTACCTATATGTTAGGCTTTGGAGAGGTGGTAGGACGAGGAGAGGGGTTTAGTGTGAAAAGAGCAAGCAACTGTCAGAAATGCTGGCAAATTGAGGAGGACCATAGGAGTTTATATGTCCATTCGTTTTCTGAGTTACAAAATTGACTGCTAACTGGGGTTAGGAAGGGTGAGTGTGTAACCATCTATATAGGGTTTCTTCTAAAATTTGTTTTTGTTAGGAAGGGAAATTGAACGTTTATTTTATTTTATTTTCATTATTTCATCAACCCATTAGTAATGGAAAAACTAAAATGAAAAAAAAATGGTAGGTTTTGTATTTACTTTATAAATATATCTTTCCTCTCTTCTTGGTCTAGTCTTTTCCCAATTATTTTCTTTCAAAGTCATGTAGAAACAGAAAATATGAAAGAACGGAGAGAGGTATAAGAGACTTCTACACGCTTGTTTCGCCTTCTCTCTCTAACATTTTATCTAAGGATAATAAAATAAAGATTAAATTTTTAAATCAAATTTGCAAATCAAATGATGTGTCACTAATAAGAAATAAAAACGTTAATCAACATTTGAGTAATAATTCAATCATCAACCATTGTATCATTTAATTACAAAATTTAATTTTTCTAACATCATCCTTTAACTAAATTTCGCATTACTCGTGAAGTAAGTTTTCCTCCCAATTTTGTGACCTTGACTTTCTCATTGCTTCTTATCCAAACAAAGCTTCAAAACGAAGGCTATAAAATCCAGGTTATCCCTAACCTGAGTGCACCGCCCAACACACATTTCTAACCAAAAGTGTCCTTAATCTAGTCATCTTATACTTTAACTAATGCTTCTTCTCAATGTTAAATGAGGCTCTACATTTGAGTCCTCTGCCATCGTTGATTTAAAAGGTATAATTTTGGTTAAAAACCATATGACCCTATAACTTCATAAAAATAAACAAGAATAAAGGGTAACTTTCTTTCAAACAAAACTGAGGGCAAACTTCATAAAAATAATCAAATAAGAATAAAGGGTAACTTTCTTTCAAACAAAACTGAGGGCATGTGTTCCTTCTAAGGAATGAGTATTATTTGTATTGATTTTATATCATTTGCTTACTAAGATTAAAGAATGAATAAATAAGTGAGTTCCCCATGAATTTTGAATATAATCGATTGATTCTCTCATGTTAACTGAATTTCGGTATAGACTTTTGAATCGTCCTTATTTGGAGTAGGGCTTCTTTTTTTTTTTCAAATTAATGTTAAAATAGTTAGGTAAAGTAACTAGTATATTGGATTGATGGCTCTTTTCTATCACTTGTAAAAGTCACATTGATTTTGGCCACTTGCAACCGACCAAAAGGGTAAGAGTAAAACAATCAGAGGTTGATTTGCTTTTTAAGTTTTCTTGATGCAGAGTAGCTAGGTATAGTAGTGGTTGTGCTTATGCCATGTGGTTCTCTAATGACCACCACATTCACAATCAATGGTTTTTATTTCAGTGTGATAGCTAGAAACAGATAAACAATGAATTATAGTGTTAATAATTAAGCAATGAGATGTAAAAGAGCTCGTGAAATTAGTATAAAGAAGATTTTATTTTTGAGAGTTTTAACGAAAATTTTGCGGTACTATTCATTTTAACGAAAAATTATATTTTTACATTAAAAAGTCAATCTTGGTACTATTTACTTTACTCTTTATTTTATCCTTATCATTAAAACTCAAAATTTCCAAACTTTTTTTATTAATTTTCTTTTTATTTTTTTGTCAAACATAAGCTTCATTGATAAGAGAAAATGTGCAAAAAATTAACTTAATAAAAGCTGCTAGTACGCCAAATGGACAAAAAAAAACCCCCAACAAAGCACATGATAGTCCAATTACTCTGTCGGTTGACAAAAGTCATCTTAGGCTCTTAGCACACCTTCGTTTGAGCGAGCGACTCGCTCTCGAGGTCAAAGCACCAATCATGATGCATATACATAGAGAGAGTTTTGTAATTGGTTAATCCGTTGAAGTTGAAATAGTAGATAAAATTGTAGAAACAAAATAGTAGGAGAATTTTACGGTTTGAATTGTTGTGTATTATCCTCTCCATGAGGCTTGATGTATACAAGTAGAATTGTCTACGTACATGGAATCCCTAATTCTTTTTTTTTTTGTAAGGCCCCATAGAAATATGCTATACTGAAGTGAGCAAAGCTAAAACAATCGTAGTATTTATATCATTTGTGGGTGCGGCTAATTCCTCATAAGGTAACTGTATGATTAATCAAGAAGGAAATCTCTAACAATACAAAAGTTACAATTATACTTTAAATATAAATTGTTGACTCACGCCAACACTAGTACAATTAATATTTTAAGATAGTGTTTATTAAAATTTTTTTAAGTATGACCGTTATACAACCACATGTATATAATCTTCAGTTATAACATAAGTATGTAGGTTTAAAACCTTGAGAAGATAACTACAACACATAGCTGCGTTAAGATCTCACCCAAAAAAAAATCTCGTACAGTACAGCTTTGGAATGAGCCGTGTGCAAGTTGGTGGGTGCAACTACATACACATTATGTGATATAGACAAGATGGTAAGGTTATGACCATGCCATCAAATTCTATATCCTAGATTTCGTGCTTCTCATACCATGAAAAGACAAGGGGCCATGCATCTTCTTAAAGACAAGAGATAGGGAAAGGCCCATGTTAATGTATGTTACAAATTAATCGCGTGACATCATCCATGAGAGCATGTAGGCCAGTTAGCTAAAAGATTTCATATATATCTAAAGAATGGGAATTGCCCATGTGTATGTCATAATCTAGTTAATTTACTGTATGTAGAATAGGAGGAGAATGTGAACATAGTAAAAAGAATGGCATGTAGTGACGGCTATATATATTTAGAGACCTTTTAGACAAGCATTATAACGGAAGAGATTCTCATTTTTTCTTAAATGTGATTAGTTATGAGCCCACACTACATTAAACTTAAATTATCTTTTTTTAAGTTGCACCTCATAGATCATCCTAACAAAATATTAGCCAAATCGAAAATATTTGAGGCATCTAATTGAGTTTAAAGAAATTGACGAACACTGTGTTTTAAGAAACATTGAAATTTTATTGTGATAAATAAATAGGCAAATAGTTTCGGATTAAATCGAATTTTTGTAAGAATGATCTATGAATCGAGACTTACAAAACAAAATGGTTCGAATTGTTGAAGTTCGATATGAAATGGGTCTCACAATTAATTCCTTTTTTTTTTTAAAAAAAAAAAACTGAATTACTTCTTTGGCCTTTTGTTTAATTTTATTTTAAGGATAATAAATAATAAATATTCTTGATAGACAAATTAATCAAAAATTAAAATTTTTGAGTGAGGGTTGTCATATATGTCATGCTTCCGAAAATTATCCAATCATGTGTTAAGAAGTTTTTCCTCTTATTAAGGGTTTGATAAAGTGGATGCTAATTAATCATAATTACCTTCCCCTATGTAATTACCTTTGGACCTCCTTGCTAGTTGTCTTTTGATACTGACATGGCTTATACTTCCCTGGCTACCAGAACATTGTGCTCAAGATGAACTCTTTCTTTGAGACGTGACAACCTACGTTATGGCTAATACACATAGCCTTAGTTTATGTCTAGGGGTTTTCACAAATAAACTCACATTTCACAGTCAGAAACTTTTAAAGCACGGTTTTGAAAAAAAAAACCAATGAACACAATTTTACTGCCCTTGACATTCACAGTTGATATGTAAGGGCCGGTTTGTTTTAATTTATAATTTGATTCTTGAAGTGTTTCTCACTAATATTAACAGTTATCGAAAAACATGCACCAGTTATGTATAATTTCTAACATAACAAAGGCGGCTTAATTTTAGTACAATCATGATAACCACCTAAGAAGAACAGTAATAATTTCTCCGTATTCTTTTGCTTTTTGCATATATTGGACGAATTCAAGCAAAACTTTAATTCCCAAACTAATAGTTAAGCTTTAGATTAGGGACTCTGCCACTACCATATTATACTGGTGCTCAATTGATTAGGCCCACACGCAATGCCATAACATTGACCTTAAGCCAAACCCAATGAAAGTGGGTGTCCCTCTTCAATGGAGCTGATTGGGTTTTCTCAACTAGGATCGGCAAATGATCATGATTAACTTTGCTAATAAATCAAACTCTCTTTCACTAAACCAAACTTGCCGCAAAGGAAAAAGAACATCAATTGGGAAACCCCAATCATCACGAAGCCCACGTGCTCCAAAAAAACTTGATTATTTTGACTTTAACCAAACCATGTTGCACTCATATCAACATATATGACATAATGTTAAAGTAATCTGATAAGTGATATCGAGATAATTTATCGAGCGTTGTCCACAAAACCAGTCGAGATATGTCTAAGATCAAACACTTGGTAGGCACAAAAAAAACTTATACTAGAGATTCGAATGATTCTCAGAAGACCTTCGTAAATATATTTCCTAAACCGTTCTGGAACTACCGTTGTTCCAATGTACAGTTGCCTCTGACTCTAGACAATAATAATACTAAACACCAACTATTTTTTGTATTCTAATGTCAAAAGTTTCTGACATTGCGTGAAATCAGTATATTATAGACTTGTGTAAATTCGTGTATGGCCTATCATTTTATATAAGAGAAATGAGACGAGTTCGGCGTAGAGTTGAAGTTTTAGCATGTACATATAAGAACATTCTGCATGCTCATTAAGTGCTTTGATTTTCCTTATTATTTAGGCGGAGGAGGTTGGACCTCATTTATATCTTGGCCATAGTGGAAGTTGCACTACCCAACTACCTCTAGTAGTTAGTGATCAATCCATCGATCACTGCAGACCATAAAGGTCATACATATTAACATATTCATTAATATAGGACCAACCACCCTCAGTCAAGCTATAACTTACAGACATAAGTACTCTTGAATTTTTCAGGTCAAGGGTCAAGGGTCCTATTCCAACTACACTAATGTTATCCTCAATTTAGAAATTACCATCTGCGCAATCTATTAGGTATGCAATTTTTATCACAAAAATCACCGGTGTTAATTAGAATAGGGTAAGCATATTTAAACTCTTTATTTCTTCTTTTCCTCACGATGTGGGATAGCCAACAGGTACACTAAGCTCAAGGACCACTAATTGACAGACGTTAAATTTCCTAGTCGTTTGCAGACCATGATTTATGTAGAAGAAGAAGCTGAAGGACCACCAAGTTCGAAAGTCCGTCCTCCCTTACCCGGTTCTTTCCATAATCTATATAATTAATTTAGAGTAGAATGTTGCTTATAAAATAATCCTTATCGTTTAATTATGTAGACTAGATCGATTTGGTACACATTAATCAAATATACACTCCTTTAAATCCATACAAAAAATATATATAATTTGGTATTTTATTTATTTACGCTTTAAATTCTAATAGGGAAGAGAAAGCCCTTTTGGTTTGAAGAAATTCTGAAAATTCAACCTGTCTGCATAGTGAACCTGGACCTGTTGAAACGTTTCTGAGAGGATTTGAAAGCAACAACATGCATCTTAACCACCACAACACATTCTCCTGAAAACGATCCCCAGGTCCCATCCATCGATGGACCTCTAAAACAAGGAATTTGAGGCTCTCAACAATGCCAACAAGAATGCTCTAGCACTCCCTATCTAGGAGGACTTCTAGAAAAAACAAAAAAAAAAAAAAAAGAGAGCAAGGGTCAATGTATCCTAAGTTGGACGAAATCGACTTCGTCTCAAGTGGGATATTGACTTTAACTGACATGTGAGACACTTGTTTATACGTAAAACATGTTTATATGTGAGAAGCATGTGATGCCCTTGTTTAACAACACCTGTTTATATACAAAATACATGTTTAATGACACTTGTTTAATGAAGCAGGAGTTGACTATATTGATTCTCCTTAGCCTTGGCCTCAGTCCAGACCAAAAATTGTTATTAGAGATGTTGTAAACATACAATAATATGGTTTCTCTAGTATACTTTCTAGGAAAATAAAGAACAATTTAACAACAATACATATTGAAGTTCTAGCCCCTTGAAATTCGAAGGTCCATTTAACATTGGCCCATTGGGCAACCACATAGGCTGCATTGCAGATATGGGACTACACATGTTAATTAAAGTTGACTATATTATTTTTTTTTGGAACAAATTCGTGGCACCACTTTTTTTATATAATTTACACGTTTTTATCGGACTCACTTCGTAATGTATTTCAACAATCAGGACTTTGTATCTTTTAGGTTTTCCTCAAAGATCATGTCTATAAAAAATCATCCAAATCTGAAACAATATGACCATTGGATTAAGAGTTTATAGTTTCTTTATAGAACCATATTCGTCTATTTTCTTCACTACAAATGAATGTCTTAATAGTTTTAGATTTAGGTGATTTTTGGTAGATATGATCTTTGATGGAAGACTTAAAAGATAGATAGCTCGGATAGTTGAATACATTATCAATGCACGCTACAAAAACGTGTGTAAAAAATTATGTAAAAAAATTGGCGTCACATATCTGCTTTCATTTTTCTTTGCCTATAATTTATGATCTTGTAGCTTTTGTTTTCTACAAAGCATGCAATTATTTCCCAAAAATTCTTAGCAGATGTGCCCCATATTATATGGCAAAGATTGAAAGTCCAAACATAGGTAGTAGTGTGTATCTTAAGAAGGACCAGCCAGGATTGTACCAAATGCTAGTTATGTATTTATGCTTTTCTTGAAAGATTGAGATGTGGTAGATTCAGTAATGCATGATGTAGGACAACAAGTGTGCTACTTGAAGAACCTAGACTTAAGGAATTTAAAATTATCAATAATAAAATGGAAAGGTGATATTACCTGAGGATTTTTCTTTTATGGTACATTTTTAAGAGGTTAAAAGTGCAAATGATTCGTATATGTAAGTTTTTCGTTTGACCAAAAAAAAAAAAATATATATATTCAAGTGTTTTGACGTAGTTGAAATTAACATATTTCTTACTCTAGCATGTTGAAATTAAGGGAGTGTATAATTTTATGGCTGATAGTACGACAAGTTATTATAATAATATATTTTACTTTCTAATGTATTCTAAAGATTTTAGAGATTCTCGTGTCATTCTATTTTCTTGTAAAACTAGTTTTTTCTTTTCATTGATTTGTGAATCTCAAGCCAATGGAAATAAGGCAACAACTTGAAAAGCTGCTTTGGATTGGGATTTGGAAAAGAGAAGTTTCCACGATCCTTAAAGCAGGTGAGAATCCGGTTTGATAGGAGCTTACCAACATTAAATTGGAATTGTAAAAAACAGACGATCTATTATCCTATTTCCTTGAAAAAGCTTGTTCCTATTATGCTCACGGGCCAGCTGGCCTGCCAGCGGTAATGGGAATTCTCTCATTCCCTAGTCAAAGACTCAGTAGCCTGCGAGACCTACTCCACTAGATCGAGTCAACTTTTATTTTGATAGAATTCCATGCAAAAGAAAAAAAAATACACAACGCTTAAATTTTGTTTTTCTAGGGTCCAATTATTAACTTGATAAATGTGGGGTAGCCAACAGGTACACTAAGCTCAAGGACCACTAATTGACAGACGTTAAATTTCCTAGTCGTTTGCAGACCATGATTTATGTAGAAGAAGAATCTGAAGGACCACCAAGTTCGAAAATTCGTCCCTCCCTCACCTGATTCTTTTCATAATCTATGTAATTAATTTAGAGTAGAATGTTGCTTATAAAATAAGACTAGATCGATTTGTTACACATTAATCAAATATACACTCCTTTAAATCCATACAAAAAATATATATAATTTGGTATTTTATTTATTTACGCTTTAAATTCTAATAGGGAAGAGAAAGCCCTTTTGGTTTGAAGAAATTCTGAAAATTCAACCTGTCTACATAGTGGACCTCTTGAAACGTTTCTGAGAGGATTTGAAGGCAACAACACGCATCTTAACCACCACAACACATTCTCCTGAAAACGATCCCCAGGTCCCATCCATCGATGGACCTCTAAAACAAGGAATTTGAGGCTCTCAACAATGCCAACAAGAATGCTCTGGCACTCCCTATATAGGAGGACTTCTAGAAAAAACAAAAAAAAAAAAATCAAAAAAAAGAAAAAAAGAGCAAGGGTCAATGTATCCTAAGTTGGACGAAATCGACTTCGCCTTGAGTGGGACATTGACTTTAACTTACATGTGAGACGCTTGTTTATACGTAAAACACTTGTTACGTGATATATGTTTATATGTGAAACGCATGTGATGCTTTTATTTAACAACACCTATTTATATACAAGATACCTATTTAATGACACTTGTTTAATGAAACAGGAGTTGACTATATTGATTCTCCTTAGCCTTGGCCTCAGTCCAGACCAAAAATTGTTATTAGAGATGTTGTAAACATACAATAATATGGTTTCTCTAGTATATTTTCAAGGAAAATAAAGAACAATTTAACAACAATACAAATTGAAGTTCTAGTCCCTTGAAATTTGAAGGTCCATTTAACATCGGCCCATTGGGCAACCACATAGGCTGCATTGCAGATATGGGACTACATATATTAATTAAAGTTGACTGTATTATTTCTTTTGGAACAAATTTCATGGCACCACTTTTTTATATATAATTTACACGTTTTTATCGGACTTACTTCGTAATGTATTTCAACAATTGGGACTTTCTATCTTTTAGGTCTTCCTCAAAGATTATGTCTATAAAAAATCACCAAAATCTGAAAAAATATGACCATTGGATTAAGAGTTTATAGTTTCTTTATAGAATCGTATTCGTCCATTTTCTTCACTACAAATGAATGTCTTAATAGTTTTAGATTTAGGTGATTTTTGGTAGACATGATCTTTGATGGAAGACTTAAAATTTAGATAGCTCGGATAGTTGAATACATTATCAATGCACGCTACAAAAACATGTGTCAAAAAATTGGCGTCACAGATCTACTTCCATTTTTCTTTGCCTATAATTTATGATCTTGTAACTTTTGTTTTCTACAAAGCATGCAATTCTCTCCCAAAAAATCTTAGCAGATGTGCCCCATATTATATGGCAAAGATTGAAGGTCCAAACATAGGTAGTAGTGTGTATCTTAAGAAGGACCAGCCAGGATGGTACCAAATGCTAGTTATGTATTTATGATTTTCTTGAAAGATTGAGGTGTGGTAGATTTAGTAATGCATGATGTAGTACAACAAGTGTGCTGCTTGAAGAACCTTGACTTAAGGAATTTAAAATTATCAATAATAAAATGGAAAGGTGATATTACCTGAGGATTTTTCTTTTATGGTACATTTTTATGAGGTTAAAAATGCAAATCATTCGTGTATGTAAGTTTTTCGTTTGACAAAAAAAAATTCGAGTGTTTTGATGTAGTTGAAATTAACATATTTCTTACTCTAGCATGTTGAAATTTATAGAATGTATAATTTTATGGCTGATAGTACGACAAGTTATTATAATAATATATTTTATGTTCTAATATATTCTAAAGATTTTAGGGGGCGTTTGTTTGCCCTCACTAAGTTGGACTGGATTGGACTGGACTAGCTATTAGTCCAATACTGTGTTTGTTCCATGCTGGGACTAACATTAATGAGACTAAAGGGGACTAGCATGGACAAAACCCTTCACTAAGAGGTCTTAGCGAGACCCCCCAATAACCATAGGACTAGCTAAGACTATCCTCTCTTTCTCGTCCTCGTCATGCTCAACGACCACTCCCGACAGACTCCTCGTCATCTCCGGTCACCTAGATCAATCATTTACTTTCTGACTCTCTTTCAGATCCATTTCACAACCAACTTTCATATAAAATATACCAAATTGAAGCTGGGAGTGACAATATTACAATTTTACCTGAATCGAGGCTAAAATGTGGTTGAATGTGGCCGGAAAATGGCCTGGAAGTCTCGGCCTGTTTGGGCTTCTTCAAATCCATGACAGATTCGAGCATTCAAAGCTAAGATCTCGATCCAGGGATGGTGATGAATTTTTTGGCGGTGCTAACTTCATCCAATTTAACGAGGGTTGGCCAGAAAACACATCGGGAAACCTGCAACTCGTCGGGAAAATTGAAGCCGTGAGGTTCCGTTCGAACAACGCATAGCTAGAGAGGGAGGGATGACAGCGAAATAAAGACTGGAATCAATAAGGAGTTTGACCAGGAATGAGAAAGAGACATGAATTGAGAGGTCTAAGAGGAAAAAAAGAGGGAGAGGGTGGGACGATGAGAGATGAGGAAAAGAGTGGGACAGAAATGGTAGGAAAAGATGGAGAAAAAGATAAGATCATAATAAAATATTAATAATTTATATATTAAATAATATAATATTAGAATTTGTTATTATCCAGCTTCTTAGTCCAATACTGCACCAAACGCTTCACTAAGTTAGTCCAGTTTAGTCTAGTCTAAGCCAGTCCAGCTTAGTCCTTGAAGCTAATCCAGTCCGAGATAGTCCGGCGCAACAAACGCCCCCTTAGAGATTCTCGTGTCATTTTATTTCCTTGTAAAACTAGTTTTTTCTTTTCATTGATTTGTGAATCTCAAGCCAATGGAAATAAGGCAACAACTTGAAAAACTGCTTTGAATTGGGATTTGGAAAACAGAAGTTTCCACGATCCTTAAAGCAGGTGAGAATCCGGTTTGATAGCAACTTATCAACTTTGAATTGGAATCATAACAAGCAGACGATCTGTTATCCTATTTCCTTGAAAAATCCGTTCCCATTGCGCTCACGGGTCAGCTGGCCTGCCAGCGGTAATGGGAATTCACTCGTTCCCTAGTCAAAGACTTGGTAGCCTGCGGGACCTACTCCACTATATCGAGTCAACTTTTATTTTGGTAGAACTCCATGCAAAAGAAAAAAAAATACACAACACTTAAATCTTGTTTTTCTAGAATCCAATTATTAACTTGATAAATGTGGCTAACAATTGAATTAAAAAAAAAAAAAACAGTCTCATTTTCTCAACCAAGTTTTGAGTTCCAATTTTATGGACGAAAATAATTTAATAATAAATAAATAAATTGATAATTGTGCACCATATTCTTGCTAGTCTTCTGTCTATTGTAATCAAAAGTTTTTTTAGAAAAATTCCTCCAAAAAAAATCTAAAGAAACTTGAACTAGTCCGGCCCAACTTGTTACCAGGCCAACGCACACAACAACCCGACTCATTTAAGATCCGACCCGACCGTTTCCTTCGTTTCCAAATTCTTAATTGCAGAAATACCCACAATACAAAAGCTTGTACAAAATTCCCAGTACGCGCCTCGTCCCTCTACTCCGTCATCTCCAACTCCCACCGAAACCCTAATTCTATTCGCAGCTCCAGATGGCGGTGGTCGCCGAGAGCTCTTCGGCTTCGCCCAACCCACCGGAAGACAAGCCGGTGATCGTTAGGGTTAAACGCAAGGCATTGCAGTTCTCACTTGACGCTTTCTGTGAGTGTCGCTTAGTTTGTATCCATTTTTCTTTTTTTATCTTGTTTGGTTGCCGGGAAACTGTAGGAAAGTGGAAAATAAACTTGCTTGAACTTGCAAAGTGTGAAAAAATTGGAAATTTGTGACGAATTTCGGAACATTGTGCAATGTAGGGCTGGAAATCAATGAGAGGCCGGTGAAGCGTCCGTTGGTGGATTTTGAGAAGCTTTCAATGTTGGATTCAGCTGGAAAGGGTAACGAATGGTGCTCGTATTTGTCAAGCATTGTTGTTTTTATATATGCGCGTGTTTGTGTGAACTGTAATTACTAAAATTACTAATATTTGGACTAAAACAAAGTTATCCAACTGTTTTCGTTCACTTTGATGTAAGCGTTTTGTTAAAAAATTGTACACTAAATAGTTGCGATCTTCGTTATACCCAACAAAGAAATTCCTTTATGAGTTGTTGGATATGTTGTTAATGGAGTTATTGATTAACAAATTACTGAGTATGCTGAATATGATCAAGTTGTTTTTTTTTTTTTATGTTCCGTTGATTAGCAATTGACAAGGTTACGTTTTTTTTCTTTCAGTTTTTCGTTGTCTCTGTTGAATTAGAATAGGGTTGTGTGCTTTTGCAGATTTCATTAGAAGATGGAAATTTTTAAAACTCTGACAAAACGTGGTGCTAATTTCTTATATTTTTAATGCAGCAGAACTGAAAACCAAGAAGCTTTTGGTACAGCATGTAGAGACAGTAAGCAGCTTTGACACGAGTATTGATGTTGTGAAATCATTTCTGGTGAGCAGGGCTGCCCATCTCTTAATTTGTTCAATAACTATTCTTGTTTTGTAAACTATTTATATAAGCATGTGTTCGGGAATGCCATGTAACTCAGCTTATTGTTTTAAGGCTTTGTGACCCCTCCACCCCTTCCCCCGTCCCCCCTCCTCTCCACAATCTCCCTTCTCTCTCTATCTCAATCAGCAAGTTCATTATTCCCATTGCAAGATTCTGTGTGTGATTCCCATGTCATCTACTACTAAGAGGTTGGTGAAAATGTCTCACTGTTTCTTTTAGGACCCTAATACTGGTGATGTGCGTGATCGTAAAACAAAGATTGGAGAACGTAAATATGCTTTGAGAAAGGAGAATGTAAGCTATCTGTCTCCTCCTCTTGGTCTTACGCACTTTATTACATTTTTACTTTCTAATGTACTGGCCCTAAGATTACTTGAACTTATTCTTTCATTCCCATTGTAATAGCAGAAACAAGATCTGATTTTGTCTAAAGCCAGACAGAGGAAGGAGGTACGTGATATGGTATAAGTTAATTGTATTGTTAGTCCATCACGTAGAGGATTTGTTATACCTAGTGTTTCCATTAATATGATTTGTTCTTTCATGTCTTAGAGAGATAACGATGCACTAAATTTTCATATAATGAGCTTATTTATTCAGTTGCCCCATTCATACTTTTTTTTTTTTATTGTTTATTGTCCATTGTTCTCATTTCAATCTTTTTCTTGTGATAATAACCATTGTAAGACAATGAGTTCTAATGTGCTTCAAATTAGGATCAGGCAACTTTAAACTATGCTAGTTTCTGTCAAGTTTTTTATCATTTGTATAGGCCACAATCTTGGATTTTTTTTTGTTTTTTTTTAAGATTAAAAATTGTGTTTGTAAAGGATTATTTATGATAGATTGAAAATAAGAACTAATAACCACATATGGCTTATTGATGCCATTTTATTATGGTCCAAGTTTTAATTAATAGATAATCACGTAATACCAGATTGGTACACTTGTAATCCCAAACTAAGTTTTCCAGAGTGGACAAATTTTTTCCTTCATTTCTTTTTGTTTGGGTTTTTTGTTGTTTAAAGTAGCTATATGCTTGATGATGATGATATAAAAATGATCCTCCAGTGTCAAACTGAGTATTCTAATAAGGAGGGGAAGTGGGTGGAATCTGGGATAGAGTCAGATTCTTGCTTCTCTCCAGACTTCGCTGTCAAAACATTTCAAGAACATTCCTTTAGTGTGTTTTTACTTGATTGGTGACAGCTTTCTAGGATGCTGTTCTGTCTGTTGGTTTGGGTTTATTCATTGAGTTTTTGTGTTTCTTCTGATATTTTAGGTGTTTTATGAACTACTTGTCTGTCCATGCTTCTTGTATTCTTTGTCTGTTTCTCATAATAAATCTGGCGTTCTTTTATGAAAAGTTGTGTGCTTGGAAATTTGTTCTGCAATATTTTCTTGGCCACTATCTCATTTTGAGTCCTTTCTAATAGGTTGTAGCAAAAAATGCACGTTTTGAACAAATATGGAGGAGCAGAAGAGGAAACAAAGAAACATCACATGAGAATTTACATGAAATGTGTCATTTCTATGATATTATACGTGTTGACGTTGCAGAAAAACCTAAGGAGTAAGTTATCTTTCTTTAGTCATGGAATTCTCTTGCCCTTTTGTACTTGAGTCTAGTTGAAAATGACACCCCCTATGATGGTAAATTTGTAATACAGTGAGATATCTTTGGAGGATCAGAAGCTTTTGAACAGTTACTTGCCTCTGCTGAGAGAGTTCATCCCATTTGCTGCTTCTGAGATCGAATCAGATTTATACGCTAACAGTTCCAAACAAGGTTGGTTTTACATTTAAATGGATTGCAACGTGTCAGTAGGTGCTGCCACCCATTTAATAGTGACATTAATTGGACCCAAGGTAGAAGAATTGGATACTTTATAGCATTTTGTCCTTGGTCCACAGTCCGCAGTCAGCACTCGTAATTGCTTCTTGTAGAGTTGAATATTGATTTCGGCCCTTATATGAATACTAGTGGTGACCCGTAACTCATTATTTTCTTGTTACGGTATGATGATTTCTCTTATATGTTTGTAGATTCGGAAGATGAGTATGTGTATGACTTATATGCTGTGAAGGAGGAAAGTGATATGGCTATTGAAGAAACTTCAAACCCATTCCCCTTGTAAGTATCTTGTGTACTATACTTGTTAAGCTTCCGCCTTAATCTCTTGCTAAACTGATCATAATCACTTCGGTACAGGGTCCAAGTTGATGACGAGGATTTCTATGATGGGCCTGATGAGTCTGAATATGAATCTGATGATTCAAATGGTAATCTTAAACAGTCTTTCATTTATCCTTTTTCTAGAAGTTCTCCTTATTCTTGCTCTAACTGATTGGTGATTTTCAGCTGAAAACAACCCGCTAAATGATTATCCGGATGAGATATCTGAAGAAGAAGAAGAGGAATCAGCGAACGAAGACTCCGATGATGAATCAGAAGAAAATGAAAGTTCCAGCGACAAATCATCAGAACCTGAGGGTTTAGATGAAAATGACTTTTTTGAAGATTATGTATACGATGAAAACAACGACGGCCATGACTTTGATTACCATGTTGATCCAAGTGATGAAGGTGAAGACCAGAATACGGTCTTATAGGTGAAACTTTGGCATTCATGTATCTACTTTCTTCTTCGAACGAGGATTTGGTTACCAAGATCCTTTTACGTTGCGGTAATTTCTCCTGGACAAGTAAACCAATGTCGGAAGTTAATGATGGATTAGTGGTTAGATGTGTGAATATGAAGCCCTTTTGTACAGCCTAATAGTGATGGATCTATTAGTATGGCCATTGAAATCTTTCCTCTGTTATGTTATTGCAAGTCCATCGTTCCATTGTTTTGCCAGTGAGAGGATGTGAGATTTATGGACCAAATTATGGACGAGAGATTTTACTGTGTTACTGTATACTCGATTTATGCATCTGTCGGCATGTGAGTTGAAAATCTAAAAATGCTTTGATTAAGTTGAAATGAAGTTTATTTTATCAAGAAATTTGCATGATTACTTAGCCGCGATTGAAGATAAAATGAGAGAATCGGATAAGATGGTTTGGACATGTGAATTGAAAATTTACATATGCTTTGGTTAGAAGATGCGATTACAAAACGGAAGCGCATGGCTAAAGAAGTAAAGGAAGACTCAGGTAGATTTTGAAAGAGACTATAAGAAAGAATATGAAATACTTAGAGCTAACGGAAGATTTAAGACAAAATCTAACTCTATGACATTTTAGGATTTATAAACTGTTGACACATGATGACTTAAGGCTTGGTTGTTGTATATTTTTTATATACATCAAGTCATGGTAAACCACCATTGCAAAGACCATTTGATACGTTGAAACTTACCAACAACGGGATGCGAAAAAAAACCATCTAGAACGGGATGTCAGGGGTCCTGTTACATGGAGAAATTCTTAAGAAAAAGTCTTGCACCTGTCACTCATCCACCCAAAAAACAAACAGAAAAGTCTATCTTCAACGGATACTTACGCGAGGGGCCGTACTCAAGAATTTTTCCGTTTCCAAAGTCATCCCTAAAGACAAGTTGTCTGTTCTTTCACTTCCGATGTCTTCTCGTGTTTTTTTGTTTTATATGGTTACAGTTAAATCACGTTAATATTTTATATTATTTTTTTAGAGATAATAAGATAAAAATAAAGAGTAATATAAAATGTTTACCTAACTTAACTATGATTACACAAACAAAAAAACACTGAAGGGCAGACAATCTTTGTCCATTCCTAAAACCTGTTCTTTTCTGCGTCACCAGCTTTTTTGACCTTTTGGTGTTTAAAAAAGTTCAAAATGCCGGCTGAAGAACCGGTCTCTCTTCACACTAAATAAAAAAAGAGTTATAATGAAAAGTTTTCGATACTATTTATTTTAATAAAAAATTATATTTTTACATAAAAAAAAATTAATTTTGATGCTAATTACTTTACTTTTTATTTTGTTATTTTTCCTTAAAACTCAAAATTTTCTACCTTTTTTTCGCTTTCTGTAAATCAACCCAACCCGGTTTCCAGAATTCCCAAAAATCAATTGAATTCAAATGAATCCCTTGCTTCTGTAAAATGGCTGACATCGTTCCGGAGTCAGTCCCTGTTCATCCCACGAGCTCACAAATCCCGGTCGATCTCTTTGTCTCCAAGAAACATCCCGGCCTTCCACGTGGCGAATTGGGTTTCCTCGATTCCTCCGGCGACACCGTTTACAAAGTCACCCATCAATCTCTGAAGACTTCTTCTCACAAGCACGTGCTGCTTGACGCCGCCGGAAATCCTCTGTTTTCTTTGCGCCGTAAAGATGTATGTCGCCTCTCCGGCCCCTGTTTGTTTCCCTAGAAAATAATTTTTCCCGGAAAAACTTCTTTTTGATTTTCTCTTTTGGGTTCTGATTCTTTTTCTGGGATTTGTAGCATGGAAGCTGGGAAGGATACAAAGGGGGAGATAGTGAGGAGAAAGACTTGAAATTTAGAGTGAAAAGGACAAAAAATAAGCTCACCAGAACTGAGTTGGAAGTGTTTCTTGTTGGTGAGAACTCAGCAGATTCAGCCTGCGATTTCAAAGTGAAGGGCTTTCCTTTCCAGAAATCTTGCACCATCTACAGAGGCAATGAGATAGTTGCTCAGGTATGATTTGCTTTTATGTTGTGTGGATTTTGAATTCATTGCTAGTGTTGAAATTTGTGTGTTTAGAATGGCCAAAAGTCCTTATGGGTAGCCAAAATTGCTTCCTGTAAAAGCGCTTATGAGCGAAATGGTTTCTTGTGAAGCATTTTCAAAAGGGCCATAGCAAACCAGGGATTGTTTTATTTGACAAAGTTCAGTTAAGTTAAGCAGTTGTATGAGTTGCTTGCATATGATTATTGGGAGGAGGGAATTTGATTGCAAAACTTGATAAACCTTCTATTTCTGTGATTCTAAGTCCTAACCAAAAATACGTTTTTGAAGACTGTTGCCTTAAAGTTTATTGAGAAATATACGCAAATGGAACTAGTTACAAACTTTTAAGCGAAAATGGAACCTGGGGAGGGAGCACTCAACTGCGATTATATACAGTTTATGGGCTTATTGTAGAATGAAAGTTCAATCTCAGGACGGTTATATACAAGCCTTTCACATGTACTTTACCTCCAGTTCTATCTGTGTGTTATTGGAATTTGTAACTGGTTCCATTTGTATGTTTCTAAATTTTGAGTAGCACAGCTATTGGCCGTATAGAAAGAGTGTTGTTGTCTACATTTCGGTGTGGTAGTGTCATCATATAGAAATGGGGAAGTTGAGTAATGGGATCATTGCTACGGTTGAGTACTTGGAAAGTTGATTTATCAATGCAGTCTATCCTCGGATCTGCATCTTTCTTTTGAATTTAAATGCTTTTGCATAGCATGGTGATATGAACAAGTTCTGAGATCTCAGCAACAAATGTGTGGTTCTGTGTATGAAGATTTGAGCAACGTCTTTTGTTACTTGACCATCATACAAGAGCATTGTTGTAACTTGTTCATGAATGGTCGTGTGTAATTATCTGATTCGCAAATAGCATTTACAACGGAAGTTCCTAGATTATATCGTTTTTGAACTTTGCAATTTTGCGACCTAGTAGTGCAATAATTGAATCTTAGAAGTTTGTTTAAGGTGCTGTTTCTTGGTTATGAGATATAGTCTGAATTCTTTCGTTATGTCTTATTGCAGACGAGTCTTATGTACAAATTGCACCAGCTTATGCCAAAGAGAGGAAAATTTCGACTAACTATATTTCCTGGACCTGTGGCTCATGCTTTGATAGCGGCCTTGATTGTAATATTTCTTGATTGATCACGGATTATAGAAGAACTGGCATCAAACAGTTTCAAAATTATCAACGCAGCAGTGCTACAATACAACCTAACAGGGGCAGAACCAACGAGATGCAAAGACATGAAGTAGTTAAGGCCCTCGATGCGTATAAACAGACTGGTTGGTCTGTAGGTTATGAGCTCTGCAACCATTTTTCCCGTTCACGAGTTAGATTATATTTCGTTGTCAGCTGTTAGGCGCAATATGGTGTACTTCAGCATCACTTGTTAAAGATCAATGATCAAGTTGTTTAGGTTTTCGCTTTTCTTTCAAAGAACTGTGGTCTTCATTTGCAAAGGGTTGAAACTGGCTCGGATTTTCCATTTACTTGTCTGAGTTATGAACTTATATGTTTCAAGTTGAGTAGCGTAGCAGCTGCAATCACAAGCCAAAATGGACGTAAAATATCGCATTGAGCTGTGACCTGGAAAAAGTGGTAACAAGTTAAGGAAGAGGAAGAACGAATAAGCCAATAAATAAGGTTATTGACTAGCTCTTGGTTTAATGATACTTCTTTTTTTTCGGAAGATTTCTCAGATTTGAATGTCCTCTCAATAATAAAAAAACAAGTCGATAAAGAAGGTTTCTTTCACAACAGTAATTTATTTTTCGAACCCTAAACCCTTAAGAATTTGGGTCCCCCAAAAACCAGTTGCTAGAATTGAGCGCGAACTTGGCGTAAAGAAAATGTTGCACGAACTGAAAGGGGTATTTTTGACAGTTAGACAATTAAACTGTGACAAATACATAAACAGTTTATTTAGTTAACCGTGTATAATATTTCAAACCGCCTAAACGACTATTTTTAATTAATTTTTTTGTAAAAATAACGTTTAAAAAGTAATTTATAATAATCTGCAGTAAAAATATACGTGAACTGGCCCCGAAGAATTTTGAGTACAGTTGTGAGCATTCGATTGTACTAACTGCAATGTGTTGCTGGTATAAGTGTCGGTGTTTGGCTTTTGATTGTGATCAGTTGCTGACTTGTAAACTTTGGTTCGGAGAATGTGAATTCTACGTACTGAGCGCCCTTCATGCCGAGTGGAGCCGAGTTCTGAATTTTTGATTGCTACGTCTTTGTTGTGTAATCAGGATCTTGGTTTTTGTCTAACCCGATAGGTGGCTTCTGAGATTGCACATGCTTATGGATTTGTAAATAAGAGGTCTCAGATTCGATTCTCGTCAAAGGCGAATTTGAACCGCATTATTACTAGTTTATTGTGAGGCTAAACTCATTCTCTCTCCGTTAGTGTAGATAATATTGTTTGTTCAAAGAAAAATAAAATTACGAATTGTGACCCGAATCTTGCTTCCCCTAAGATGTAAGAGCAGTGTACAAAGGTTTGCAAATTCAAAGTAATTAATGAGCTACTTTGGATGCTATCCCTAGCTACTTCCAAACTCGCAATTTTCCCAATTGAAATTGCCAATATTGCTCAAAAGAGGTATTTTTATGTCCAGTTGGAGCAAACACACTCGTCATCTGATTGTGAACCGATCAATTTATTAAGACGAGTAGGAATGTCTTCTGTCTACACACCGAGAAAGGTTACTAGTTTCTCAAATACATCTGAAAATGCAATGAAATGAATAGAGTTGAGTTCAACATCGAAACTACAAAATGTGAACTGATCTACATATGATACAACGTCTTCAGACACTTCTCCGATCACGCGAGAAGTTCAATGATCACGAGTACAAACTCGATCGAAAACATATTATGATTGAATAAGATCAAAATCCAAGGGGCCGTGAGGCGAAAAAAGCAGCTCTGCCAGTTTGTGTCTTCTGTAACTGCTGTGATACAAAAATCATATTCGCTTGTCACCTTACCGAAGGAACAACCATTTCCCCGCTTCAAAGGAACTAACTATCTGCCCGCATCAAAGGAAGTAGCCATCTCATTTCTGCTCCATTTCCGTTCGACAAGTAGTATACTTTCTTCCAGTTTTCCTCTGTGAATGCTTCACGGCGAATAAGCCGCTGTCTGCCATAGAAAACAGTAGGGAAGGCTGAGAATGTGAAATGTTTGCAGGCCAAAGGCATCACGAAAGCTTTAGACATGAAAGGATGCCCCCAACAAGTTTAAGCATCTAAAAAAACACTGACCCAAAGACTCTAATGCATTACCATTATGGGGCAACAAACCATGTCTTACACCATTAAAATTTTTTGTCTTTCACTAATTTTGACCGACATTTGCTTGACCCGAGGTAAAACAAATTAAACCGGAGTATATAAGCAGTCTAACATACAATCATGCAATAGATATGCGATCAGCAAGACTATCGCATGGCAAGCATTAACTAGCATACCTAAGGTAGTAATGACAAACAGCGGCTGCTTCATCTAAAGTGTAGCGGGATAGGTTGACGCGAGCATCTACGGGCACATCTGGCAAGTCTTGACGAAGCTTTCCTACCGCCGTTGAATGTGAAAACGCGCCAACCATCATGTCATCATTTCGCATAGATCTAAAAGCCTTCACCTGGAAGAATTTTACCACGTATGTGCACATCAGTTTCCGATATACAACATATTGCAGACAAACCACAACTTACTACCAACTAGTACACCCAAACTTGATTGCATAAGTGAAATAATCAAATAAGAACCACATCTGAAGGACAACAAGATTATTTGAAGCTGTAATACAAAACCTAGAAAAACATAGATGAATGGACATTCTGATGGTCCATACAGATTAAGATTACAATTTACAAGTATACACCAGCACAACGTTATTTCAACCAAACATAGGGGACCTACCGTTGCGAGTTCTTTAGCATGTATTGGTCGAGTAGAACGAACAGTTACTGGCTCTTCATACTCACTGAACGTAAACCAGTTATTATACTGCAGAAAATGAGCACAAAAATATAGCAAAAGTTTACAACACAGCTCCGGAAACAAAATTCATCCAATAAATTAAAATATCAATTATCTAGTGATTGGTCGCACCTGATCAATTGCAATAAGCACGGGGATATTTTTCACAAGAGATAATTCCTTCCTCAATCGAACTACTACTCCAACAGCTGCATGAGTGTGCCTGATTCCTGAGTTAACTAGGTCATATAGAGTTGAACCTTCAGGCATTGCCATGGAATCAGTTCCATCTCTCATCCATCCAACACCAGCACCCTCTCCCAAAGGAATAGGATCAAGTATTTGGCACAGCAATTGTTTTAAATGGGATTCGTTAAACTTCAGGAAATCCTGGAATAAAATGACACATTAGATGAACATAAAGCCATGGAGATGATCAAAAGCTGAAATCCAAGAACTGCATAATGAACAGAGAACCATCACTTACGTCACATTAATTCAAAATTTCAAACATAAACCATTATAATCATTGCTTTTAGGAATGATCACTGATACAGATAAGGTTTATGCACTATTTTCAATTGTCAAAGATTAATCCCTTCAAAGGTAAACCTACATAGATTACCGATCCTCTATCAGTTAATAGCATGTTAATTAAAGAAAATAAAAAAGCTCCACAATCTTACCTTCAGAATATTTTCAGCCTGAACAGGTGTGTCCCAAAGACCTGTTTGTGGGTTTTTATAGAAAAAGCCTCCATGAGTCCATTCCCTGCCTCTCGGGACGTATAAAACCAACCAGCCTTCCTCACGAGCCCATTGAACTAACATTGCAAGAGTAATACTCTTTCCACAGCTTACGGGACCGTCCAAGACAATCTGCTTTTGAGCTTTTGTACCTGAACAGGCACACATGGATAAGGCCATCTTACATGTGACCCATCATTCGACATGTACACGAAACTAAATATGCATTACAGCATCGATTGTCTACAAAGGGATATAAGAATATACAAAAAGCATAACGAGGCCTTATCAGATTAAGAAATCAAAAGAATTTATACAATTTTCTAGCTTCCTAGTCTTCAAATCCAGTGATTAACAATTTTCTAGCATAATGACCCCTCGGAAATCTTGGTTATCAAAACCGGAACTTTAAAGTCGAGTTAGATCATAGTGTGCTACAACCAACGATGATCATTTTCAACTGTGCCGAATGACAACATTCGTCCCAAACTTCACCAGCTCTAAACAAGCAAAGCATCAATCAAATGAAAACCAATGGAACACAAAGCACACACCTTTGCTGCTAGCCGAGTCCAATGGCGGGTCCACAATCCTTCGAAAATTGTCACGAAGATCGAGAAAGCTCTGGCGGACGAGCACCGCGCTCTGCATTGCATCCTCGAACTCCTTCACCATCCCCAATGGCAGCCCCTCGGGCAAAACATTGTTCAATTCCTCCATCCTTCAAATAAAAAAAATATCATATCCCAATAAATACATACATACACACACAGATACAAAACTACATCGGTTTCGTTACGGATTTCGATCAGGGTTTAGGGTTTTACTTGAGCTTGTAGTAGGAGCAGGTGTCCTTGCGGCTGAGCTGAGAGAGTGTCGGAGTGGAAGTGAACAGAGGACGGCCGTTGGGTCCCACATCAAGCGACGGGTCCCTCTCGTCCGCTTGGAGCTGGCGTGCGCGGGAATTTCGACCGGAGAGGGCCGCGTCGGTCTCCGATACGTCGTCGCCGGCGGTAGCTGAGGGGTCGTTTTTGGATTTGCCCGTCTTCTTCGCCTTCTTGGCCATGGTATCCTTGGACGTCGAGTAGCTCATTGTCGCCGTCAGCCTCCAAGGGTCGGGTCTTGGACCGCCCGACCCGGCTGCCCGTCGGAGAATGGTCAGAAACATTTCGCTTTTCTGAAAGGTTTTGCGAGGTTTATGGGAGGAGGAGACGGCGTAACTTTGTAGCTACTGAGAAATTGGCTCAACCAGGTGGTGGGTAAAATTGTAATTTTATTGATAATTGGGCCTAAATCTGTTTGGTTTCAAAAATGAGCCTGATAGTCGGATTTTGGGCCGAATTTTTTTGGTTCTGCTGGGTTTCATTTCTTCCGAATCTGTGGGTTTGGGAGTATAGACCCACCAAAGCAGAAGAAAAATGCCTAAGCCATGGCGGTGAATGATAATATTGAACACAAAATGAAATGGATAGAAGTGAAAGACTCTAATTAGCAAGACAATCCACCATTGCCAACACTTTAGTACAGGAGAAACTTTCTTGCACCCAATGCACAATCTTGACAACATCACTCGTGTAATAACGCTTCCTGCATGTTCAAAAAGTGAATTAATAGTTCAACAAACGCTTGTTACGTAGTGAATTGATGACAACTGAAAATTTCTCTTTTAATAGAGATAAATCTGCTATTGTATGGTGATCAATTTGTGTCAACAAATACGTCAATTTTTCATTTTTCAATAGCATTATTTCCATGCACGATGAAAATAGAGAATAAAAAAAAAGTAAAGAGACTTCGAGTGATTGATAATTAGGTATAGTAAGATTAATGGTAATAGTGGTGTTTGTCGTATGGACAATAAGAGAGTTAATGGGATCAGAGTGGATCCAACTCAGAAATCAAGATGATTAGTGTTAAAAATAATTGAAGTATAAGGGTAATGTTAGACTAAAAACTTAGATTTACCTAACATTATTCTTACAAATATATATATATATATATATATATATATATATATATATATATATTAATCTCCACAATGCTTGGTTCATAGTGTAAAAAGGAGATTTGTGGAACACGTGTACGATCGTTCACATTTCTTTTCAGGTGAAAATCATTCACATTTTGGATGGATCAGGATCCTCTCCTAATCTAAGGATGAGGATCCTCATGATCAAGAGATGTGGATTGTTGGATAAAAATCCAACGGTTATAATTATTATAACTTTAAAGGGACCCCCCTGTTTGTAGCTGTTGGATAAAAATCCAACGGTCCACATCCCTTGGTCATGAGGATCCTCATCCTTAGATTAGGAGAGGATCCTGGTCCATTTTGGATCACCCTACATGCGTATGACCTGGATAAGTTACATTCTGGGTAACCCTACTATAAGGGAATGAAGGATTTGGCTACATTACATATTAGGTTAGTTGCTTTAGGTATCGAACTCAATGCAAATATGTTACGTTAGCGACATTAATGCGAGTTGAACATGAGACCTCTCATAAAAAGAATACCACAAAATGGTAGTACTAGTATGAATGCATGATCATTGTAATCCTAATAAATAAAAAAATATTTTGTGCTCAATTGTTTTGTTATTATCTTTAATCCTAATTATTTATAGGGGTACATTTCAGGTAAAAATTATTTTCGATTATAGAATTAAGTTAATTGACTTTTTTCAGTTTAGGGATAGATAATGAAGAGTTAAATTTTGTAAGTAATTCTTTTATCTTAATTGAAGAGAACTATTTTAACCGGCCTATTCTTGAGAATAAAGTGACTATTAACCTATGATCAAATATATATATATATATATATATATATTTTTTTTTTTTTTCTAAACCAAGTTTCCTATTATTTTATATTTTAAATCAAATGGTTTGTGAACTAAAACATAATTTGGATTCATAACATACCCTCTTTAGCATTCATGGATAATAATAATTGAATTTGTAATCACAAAAAAAACAAAAAAACAAAAACAAAAACAAATAGTCTTTGAATTTTTGCTTAATTGGTCCCTCAATTTGTTATAGTGTGGATAAATGGTAGTAACATCGTTAGAACTTTCATTTGAACTAAAGGGTTTAAAGGGAAAAGAAAGTTCAGATGTTCTAATGGAGTTTCCCAAAGAGCCATTGTTTCACATTGTGACAAGTTTAGAGACCAATATTCACAAATTTTTAGCTCAAGAACTAAACCTCCAACTCAACTAAAGTTGAAGGGACCATACTCCAATTTCTCTAATGCATATAATTACAACTAAAACAAGCAAAAAAATAAAAATAAAATAAAACATAAAATGGAGAATATATATGCTAAGAGAGTATCAATCTCACGTTAGGATGTGTTTATAAATAATTGGGCTACTCTCATATTGCCAATTGATTTTATGGTGGCACCTCAAATTTATTTATTTATTTATTTTTTTCAGAATAAATAACTATTCTAAGAGAGAACAAGCATGCAATCCATTTGTTTGAGAAATTTTCCAGTGTGTCTGTTTCATTTTATTGAAAACTATAAACTCTAAATTCGCCAGAAAGAGATCCTCTTTGGATCTCTTCCATCAAGACCCACGGATCAAGTGATCCGGGCCCTTGAAATTTAATTCAACAGTTAAAACTATTATAACTTTTAAAAAGGACCTCTGTTTTTAGCCGTTTGATCAAATTTCAAGAGTCCGGATCATTTGATCTGTAGGTCTTGGTGGAAGAGATTCGGAGAAGATCTCTTTCCAAATTCGCCAACAATTTTTCCATATTGTATATGTACCCTAAGATCATGAGTTCAGACACGTGGTTTTCCAGTGTAATGAGATTCAAAAACGGAATGCCAGGTGGCTGAAAATGACATTCATAGAGCTTAATTTGCTACTAGTTTTGGAGAAATTTTTTATTGTGATTGGAATATGGGTGATACGTTACGTGTTTTTATATAAGTGGTGAGAAATTTTAGTTTTTTAAGTTATTAACTTTTTAACACACATATTCTACCATTTGTATAATGACATGTTATGTATCATTCCGTGCTCCCTTCAACAATAAATCTCCGCTGGTTTTGGCGCTTTAATTTGGTATCGCACAAAATGACAGCGATTCAGTGAGGTATTCGTTTGCATGCATCGAATTAACATTTAGTTGATCACGTATATAAACCACTAATGACCGACATGCTTAATTAGGTAAATCCACTCAATCAAATTTTTATTATTTTATAGATACTGCAAGAGAGATCATCTATGTAAATTATATTTTTAAACCATATAATGTAGTTGTTAATGATTAAATTATTATTTAATGTTGATAATTGATTATTGATCATATGAAAATGTTGAGTAATCTAGTGTTTACCTTAGAAATTTTATTATTTGAATTAAGGGAATTTTATTATTTGAATTAAGGGAATTTTATTGTTTAAATTAAGAGAATTGTTATTGACACTCCAATATCTTATTTTGCATTCCAAACATTCTTTAATTAGAAAGAAAAATACATTTGTAAGGAGTGTAGAGTGAGATTTTTGGAGTGCTAATAATAGTTTCCTAAATTAATTCTAATATAAGCTAATGAAACATTCTTATGTCGTCAAGGAAATGGATTGAAGTAGCGACTAAGGCTTTTCAGCTAAAATGATTTTTGAGATTAGTATAATTCCTCACTTTGGTCCTTTAAAATGAAAATCGATAGAGGTGGTCCATTTGTTCACCGTAAATCATTTTGGTAATTCTGTAAAAAAATCTATCAATATCATCATTAAATTGTTATGTGAACGACTGCATGGTGAACTTAAAAGTATTTTTGCCAAACCAACTATTTTGACTAAAAACCCAACAATTATTGTTCTAGTTTGTCTTTGTAAAGGGTAATGCTAGGGAAACTACTTTGTAAACAAAATTTTCTAAACTAAATGACATGGAAATTGATGATTCGACTTTTACTTAAGTGTTGGTTAACATGCTTATTTCTATTGGTGACGCATTATTTAGTTTGCAATTTTAATTTACAAATTTAGCCTACCTAGCATTACTCATTCATAAAAAGGATAATGCTAGAAAGATTAAGTTTTATAAATTAAATGACATGGAAGTTGATGATTGAATTATTACTCAAACGTTGATTAACGTGCTTATTTTTTATTAATGACACATAATTTAATTTGAAAATTTATTCTACAACTTTAGTTTACCTAACATTACTCTGGTAAAAAATTGGAAAGTGACATGTGAGGAAGTTCTTACTATATCAATCAAGACCCTGGGCCCTTGGACCTAATGAAGTTGCAATTAAGAAGACAAGTGGAAAAATCTTTGTGCGATACCAAATGTTAATTTACTTGAATAAGTTAGTTGATCACGTATATAAACCACTAATGATAATTTATTAGAACTTCCTTAGGGGCCATACTCCAATTTCTCTAATGCATATAATTACAACTAAAACAAGCAAAATAAATAAATAAATAAAACATAAAATGGAGAATATATATGCTAAGAGAGTATCAATCTCACGTTAGGAAAATGATGAATATTGTATGTACTTATAAATAAATAAAAACTAACGAAAATGGCTTGAAAACTTTGAGTTTTAACAGTAAGGACAAAATAAAAGGTAAAGTGAGTAGTACCAGGTTTGACTTTTTAGTGTAAAAATGTGGTTTTTCATTAAAGTGAACAGTAACGCGGACTTTTCGTTAAAACTCTCTATAAATAATTGGGCTACTCCTATATTGCCGATTGATTTTATGGTGGAACCTCAATTTTTTTTTTCTTCAGAATAAATAACTATTCTAACGAGAGAACAAAGCATGCAATCCATTTGTTTGGGAAATTTTCCAGTGTATCTGTTTCATTTCATCGAAAACTATAAACTCTAAATTCGTCGGAAAGAGATCCTCTTTGGATCTCTTCCATCAAGACCCACGGATCAAGTGATCCGGATCCTTGAAATTTAATCCAACAGTTAAAATTATTATAACTTTTAAAAAGGACCTCTGTTTTTAACTGTTTGATCAAATTTCAAGAGTCCGGATCGCTTAATCAGTAGGCCTGGTGGAAGAGATTCGAAAAAGATCTCTTCCCAAATTCGCCAACAGTTTTTCCATATTGTATATGTACCCTACACGTGGTTTTCCAGTGTGTAACGAGATTCAAAAAATAAAAAATAAAATGCCAGGTGGTTGAAAATGACATACATAGAGCTTAATTTGCCACTAGTCTTGGAGAAATTTTTTATTGTGATTGGAATATGGGTGGTACATTACTTATTTTTATATAAGTGGTAGGAAATTTTATTTTTATATAAGTGGTAGGAAATTTTATTTTTTTAAGTTATCAACTTTTTAACATACATATTCTACCATTTGTATAGCGACACGTTGTTTATCACTCCGTGCATGTATCATTTACTTGAATAAATGATACATCAATTATTGAAATAAAACTTAGTAAGTTAAAATCTTTATCATAAATTTAACATGTATCGATTATTAATAGAGACCACAAAGAGGTCATACAGAAAATAAGTGTAGAAAATTTAATCTCAAATTTTTGGTGTGTAACGTTACTATATACATTTATAGTCAAAACTATGTACGAGCATAACCAAAACTCCATCGTTTCAGACTATCTTACTGCTTCATGCAACTACCCAAACTCCCCCACTCACCAACTTTGTACCGCTATATAAACACCAAGGCTCATCCAACTTCAAAGTACAAAACTGAAACACTCCCAACTCAGCAAGTCCCTCTTACTGAGAGCCATTGCTTTGAGCTCCAGACCTGGCAAACTCTCAATCATGTCAGCTGGAGGGAGAACATTCGGAGGAAGCCAGAAACAAAACGACAGTGACGGCTTTATACCAAGCCTTAACCTCCAAGGACGTTGATGTCGTTCACCTTCTCCTCGCACCGTATCTCGAGTGGTGGTTCCATGGCCCCCCAACTCACCAGCATTTGAACCGCCTGCTCACCGGCGCACCTCCGTATGACTCATCGTTCAAATTTGTCCCTCTCTCGATCGTTGCATTTGGGTCAATGGTGCTGGCTGAAGGATACGACGAGGTTCGTTCGGTTTCGTGGGTGCATGCATGGACCGTCACGGATGAGATTATTACCCAGGTCAGGGAATACTGCAACACGTCCGTGACGGTCACGCGGTTATCCTCGCCGGATATCAGATCACAGCGGGGGACTTGCCAGAGCGTCTGGCAGAGTAAGCTCTCGGATGATAAATCTGTGCCTGGCATCGTTTTGGCGCTATAAGCCTATAACTAGTAATTAAAATAATGCTAGGTTAATTATGATTTGAAATCTTACAAATTAGTATTAGTTTGAAAGGGCACACGAAATAACCAAAGTAACATGCAGTGTAGCGTTGTACTATTTATCTGGTGATTACGCAAGTATTAAGTGATTTGGCTGTCGAGTATATAATTTGTGTATGGATAATGTTAGAGAGGCCTCCCTCAAAAAAAAAAAAAAAAAAAAAAAAAATGTTAGAGAGACCATCAATTTAAATCAGAGAAAAATGTAGCAATGATCTCTCAACTTTAACCTAATTGGAGCAATAGTCTCTCAATTAAAAATATGTGACCATTGATCCCTTAACTCATCAACGTGCAGCTATGGTCTTTTTTGTTAACTTCGTGTTGAAATAAACATTGCTACAATTAAGTTAAAGTTGAAGGACCATTGCCTCAATTGGGTTAAAGTTGAGGTACTAATTCTCCAATTGAGTTTAAGTTGATGGACCATTATTACAATTTTCTCATTTGGTTTCCATATTTGGTCCTTGATTCAGCCTCACGTCCATGGCACATGACTCATGTTGACGAAAGTTCTATCGGAGTTGATAAAAATGATCATAACTGCAGGTTTTGACGAGTTAAGGGACCAATGGTCACAAATTTTTAGTTGAGGGATCATTCATCCAATTGGGTCAAAGTTAAATGATCATTGCTACAATTTCCTTTTTAAATTATATTTTGTAAATCATATAGCAGTTGTTGATAATTAGATTATTACTTAATTGTTGACTAATGTGCTTATTTTTTATTGGTAACACATCATATAGTTTACAAATGGTTTAAACATTGATCTCTCTAGCATTACTCTTTGTGTATCTTGCCGTGTGGAATGAGCACGATCAACATTGTAACATGGTCGAAGTCGCAGTGATACACAAAGATGAAAGCATGATGAACTTGCCAGGATCCTTCTCTCAAATTTATCAAACCTGAGCACCTTTTTAAGGTGCGTGCAAAAAGGTTATTATTTAAATTATTGGAAACTTAAATCAAAAAACCAAAATTAATTGATGAAGTTTAGTACAAAAGTATAAAAGTATTTAAATGTTATCAATGATAATGAAATAATAATTTTTATGTCCGACTCTAATTCAAATGTTAGTTTAAAGTTCTAAAGTACAAAGAACGGAAGACTTCCTGCTTTGCAGATGTAGAAGAATACTATTTAACCGTCTAAAAGTGATCGCGTCGCTTATTGATTCCTTTCTTCGATGTATCGATAACATAAGCTTTTGCTTTATGGCCGAAGTATCAAAAACATCTTAAAGGGTTGCAAGCACTTCATAGTTCATATGCATGTTTGTTTTTTCAATCTACGTCGCTTCAGGGGGTCTTTCCAACATGCAGTTGCCATCCATTTGGATCTATTTCCACCTGAAAACAAGACATAAAAACACTCATTTGACCCTCATCAGTGATTCAGTATAGTATTACTGTATTAGTAGCCAAAGTAGTGAGGGATGTCAGGAATATGACATGAGGGAAGAACTTGTTAAAGAACAACAGTTTCTACAATTCTGATCATTGGCGTCAGTTGTTCTTATGTTGTCGTCCTTACCCACAAAACGCTATATGTCGAAGGGCAAGTTTTGTTTCTCGACGACTAAAATTCATGAAATTAACTCAATTTATTTGCTTAACATGATGGAGCTGCATCAGAACTGAAAGAATTAAAAGTACCTGGAATGCCTTGTCCCTCCAGTGAAACGCACAACCGCGGCCTTCCATGTGCTCAAAAATATATTTAGGAAGCAATGGTTTGAAGGATGTGTGGAGCTTTACTTTTGTTAGGCTTCCACATGCCAATAGAGCAGCAGCAAGGCCGTTCTGAGTCAATCCCGCCAAGTGTAAAATAGTAATGTTCTGTAGGCGGTTGGTGTTCGCAAGAGATAAGAGTCCAGCATCGGTGACAGAACAATATGACAAGTTTATCTGCAACATGAAGAAATGAACCCATGGTCTTAATTTTGCATCGACTTTAATGTTCCAGACACAGTGGAAAGGAAAACTACCTGTCTGAGGTTTTGGCAAAATTGACCAAGCGCAAACATTGCGTTATCATTGATGTCGATGCACTTTTTTATGTCTAGAACTTCAAGTTCCCTGCATGCCCTTGCAATAGTTGAAAGACCCACTGTCGAGACACGAGGACATCCTCGAATTTCAAGTATCCTTAACCTCAAACACTGTGACAATGATATTAATGAAGAATCTGTAATTTTATCGTTATAAGCAATGTTAATCATCTCCATTGCAGGACATCCACAGGCAATTTTTGCAATGCCGGCATCAGTTATTCCCGTGGACCTAAAGGGAGAAAAGAGAGGAAAAAATCCCAATAAAATTACTAGCAGAGGAAAAAGCTTATGAAAAATGCATAAATTTCGACATGGCATTGGTATTTGAGAGCTATTAACTTGACATGCCAAATCAGGATATCAGTGCCTACATTATTTTGAGAGATAACACCAACAAACGTTTTTGTTTTAGAAACTTGACAGCAGATGGAAAAGTTAGTAGAAACTACGAAACAAATGCAATTTAACCAATAAGGTGATACACAGATCCTGTCTTAAAAGAATGTTCAAACCGAACCTATTTGATCATTCAATTCATCAAATGATAGAACACCCCATACATGTAGCAGTCAGTCGTTTCAGATTTAGGACTGAAGGGAATACCTACTAATCGCTAAAGTCACTAACCTGTACAAATCGAGCTCTTTAAGCTTTGGACATCCACTTCCAACATGTGTAAGTCCATCATCAGTAATGTTCAAGCAGATCCCCAGCTTTAGACTACGAAGTTTGGAACATCTTGAGATATACTTTAAGCCTAAACAAATCAAAAGTCGTCAATTATGAAGAGATAGAAATTACACACGAAAAGTAGTTAAATCACTCGAAGGATATGTTAGATTTGAAATAAACCTTCATTGTTGATTTCGTTGTCTGTGACATCCAATTCCTCCAAGAATTGGCAACGCTGTCCAATCAAGAGAAAAGCGTCTTCAGAAACAAGGCTACACGATTCCATCCTGAGGGAAGTGAGGGAGGTGCATGATCTTGTTATGCAGTCTATAGAGGCATAAGTTATTTTGCGGCAGCAGGTGATGTCTAATTCCAGTAACTCTCTATGGGATTGCACAAGGAATGAGACACACTCATCCGTCACTCCCGAGCACTTACTTAAGCTCAGCTCAGTCAGTGAGGCACACCAACTTCCAATGGCTTTTGTCGCAGAACATGTGACCAAACAGCCATCTAGTCTAATTGATCTCAACCTCGAATAATTAAGTAGGCATTTTCCCAAGTCAGTGGTGACCTAAACCACAATTTTAAAAAATGTCAGAACAGATTCAAGCAAAGAAATTGTGACTAAGGTGATTACCATAGAGGGTTTCAGACTCACCGCAGGACCATATGCTAAGACAAGCTGCTTCAGGTGTTCAGCACCATTTGTCAGAGAAGACAAACCCACGTGACTGATATTCTGACATTTCGACAAATTAAGCGTCTGCAGAAGAGAAAATTAGTGAAAACATTAACACACATACAGCTGAAATGAGTGGAGAAAAATGAATGCTGCTCTTATGATTTTTAATTGGATGTTGTTAAAGTGGAAAAAGCTCATGAGGTAGACATTCACCGTCAAGTTTTAGAAAAGTGGGCAGGGCGGAAATCTATGATTCCCTTATGTTATATAAATACATAATATATCACTAAATAGCGGTGTCTTAAACTTATGTAAACTTATGTAAAGCATCACAAGCAAATGAATACCTTGAGGGACTTGCAACTATGGTTAAGTGTTGCAAGGCCTTCATCATCAATTCCAAGGCATCCTTCAAGAACCAAATCTTCAAGATGTTGTAGTTGCAGGATAGGTGGAAGACATTTTTCTGTGATCTGCCGTACAAAGCATACATGTTTTTCTTGTGTTCATAAAAACATCCGAAATGGCTTGTACCAAAAGAAGCGAAAAACATTAACTTCCAAATATAAAACTGGATCAACTGGGCGTGCATTCCTCCATCTTAATTCACTTGTACCTAGTTTTGTTCATGATTACATAATTACATCGCCCTAATATATCTCCGTAGGCGAACAAATCAAGATCAAACAAGCATCCTTTCAACTAATGATCCACCACCGAAAACTTACCCCTTCGAAGTATCATATGCACAATGATAAATCATTTAAGAAACAGATAAATTTACTCTAGACACGCGAAAAACACGTCATGAGACCTACAATTATAATCGTATTGTAGTTTGTAGATCGGGGTAAATGTTTGAAAGTAGAATATCGCTTGTATAAAAAACACCATCAAATGCAAATAGCTGAAGAGTGAAAAAACAGGGAGAGCCAGAGGCAAAGGAATACCGGCAAGCAAGAGAGATCCAAGCTCCGAAGCTCCTTGCATTTCATAGCGATAAATCCAACGCCCAGATCAGTGACACGTATGCACCATCTCAAGCAGAGCAATCTCAGCTTTCTACACCCAACAGCCACACAACCAATCCCGATATCCGTAATCAACTTACACCTCACCAGCATCAACCTCTCCAAGTTTTTGGCCTCCGCCACAGCCTCTGCCGCCGCGTCAGTCAACTCAGTGCCGTTCGACAAGTCAATTTCCACCAAAAAAGAACAGTTCTCCGTCAACCTACGCAGCCCAGTGGCTGTGAAGTGTCTGGAGCGCGAGAGATTGATCGAACGGAGAGTGGACTTCCAGGAAGCAGAGAGTGAGGCGAGTAAGGGGTCGTTGACGCGTGGACAGCAGGAGAGATCGAGGTGGGAAATCGAAGGGTAGCGGTGGAGGACTCTGTGGAGCAGCTCGGAGCGGAGGGGCTTGAGGGATTTGCGGTGGAGGCGCTCGAGGAGGTAGAAGGACTTGCAGACGAGAGAGAAGGACTTTCTAGTAAATGGGTCGTCGTCTAGGTGGTCGAGGACGGCGTGGATGATCTCGTCGGTGAAGAAATCGAATGGGTTGTTCATGGCGGCGGTGGGGCTGAGCTTTTTCATGGGAGTGAGTGCGTGCCTAAGTCGATAAGAGTTTGAAGGCGACAAACTAAATTAACGGAAAACGGTGGATATGGGGGAGGGGGAAGGATATCCGGATGTCAAATTACGGTAATATCCTTGTTGACCATCGACTCTATTCTCTCTTACTAGGGGAAGTAAACGTCTGCGGGAGGAGAAATGTGTAGTTGTGACCGGAACACGGATAATATATCATGTATTTTTATGTAAGTAATAGAAAATTTTAATTTTTAAGTTATTAACTTTTTAAAATATATATCCCACCATTTATATAAGAACACGTGGTGTATCATCTCGTGTGACGATCACACTAAACAATCTCTTTTGGAAAATCTATCCTGGGGAGGGTGCACATGGTACGGCAATATTCTATTCTCATAGGAAAATTTGAGCTACGACACGTAGAACGAATAAGTCCGTCATAATTAATTAACAAATTCATATTAATGAGTTAAACAAAGAATTTTTACTTATAAATAAAAAAGAATATCAAACATATCGTAACGTAAATGTCAAGGTTACGCATTTCATTTCACGATCCTATGAGTGACGTGCAACCAACCAACAGTCCAAAAAGGAAGCGTGAAAGTGGAATCTGATGGTTCTCAGGCGGAGCTATGATCAGTAGCACGGCACCATTGATCTATATATGATTCACGCTCGATCACGGGTCAAAAACGACCCGTGCATACACAAGCACGTTGGGGTCACAACTTAAAAAAGTTAATACTAGAGAGACTAAATTTAACCTTCCTAACATTTTCTAAGTAAAAAATTGCCGGCACGTTAGCAAAATCAGATGGTTCTGAGCTGTTGAACTGGTGGAATATGATGCTTCGCAGCTTTAAGAGATGTGCTTTTCAATGGAGAATATCAACAAAACCCAGTTCTCATGTATTTGGGTTCAAAACTCCGATTACATATGAATCCAAACATATGATAAATTGCTTCTGCATTTAGTTTCTTGAGGATCAGCATGAGCACAGTAAGATTAACAACTATTCAACCATTACATATCCGCAACGAAACAACACTCGACTACAGAGAATAGGAACTGTAATTTTCGGTTACTTCTTGGCAAAAGTGATGGCAACGGCGTTCTGAGGGGTGACTTTGAAGCCTTGAAGGGCCTGCATGGCGATCGATGACTGAATGTCATCTTCATACTCTACAAAGGCGATGCCTGGCTTTGCATCAATCATCCTGACTTCCCTAAACCCTGCAAACTGTTTGAAGAGCAGTTCGAGCATATCGCTAGTGGTTTCGTGGGGCAAATTCTCAATGAACAGAATATTGTTCGGAGCTGCTGCTTCCTGTGCATTTGAGTTACCATGGCGGGATGGGGCCTGTTGACGATACACAGAGAATTAAAATAAATCCACCATTCAGAGTGTGGGAGGGAGTTGACAAAGAAGTAGAGCAAATAGCATTGCTTAGCAGTGATCATATCGATAACAATACCGTTCTGCCTCCATTTTCAGCAGCTGCACCATTTTCGGTAGCAGGTTGTTGCCCTTCATCACCTCGCCGCTTTCTTTCAGCTGAATCAACAGATTTGTTTCAAAACGTAACTCACATGATATTAAACAATCTAATTTGAGCAAACATTTTTGTCTATAGAAACTGAAAATTTTGATATTCTGTATCAGCCACCTTGTACATATATCCAACCTAAATAGACCTTACTATATTAAAACCACGTCAATCAAATATTATCTTAATTTTCCCAAGTCAAGGGAAAAATGAATGCTATAAATAATACAGTGATGTTCCTGCAACCAGCAGGCCAGAGAAACCCAAACAAGTCAAATGCAGTCCATCAAATTTCTCTGGACGTGCGGCCAAAGTAAGACAGTACTTTAATACTCACAATGGCTTGCAAACTATCACAATAATATTACTTTTTCTTACTATTAGCACGCACATACCCAATAGGTTCCAGTGGTTCAAGTGGAAGCAATGTGTTCCTATGCCCTGATGGTTCAATTGGAAACAATGCGTTCTTAAGATCCTCGGGAACATATAAAGCCAGTCCTTTCATTCATTGTAATCTTTACATTCTTATGCTATAACGATGGTTCACGCATATCATAACTAATTTTAAGGTTATCATAATTCAAAGAAAGTTTCAGTCACCTTTGTCTTCCTGCTTCCTTTTCTTTTCTTTTGGAGCTAAGGTTCCTTCTGCTTCAGCAATGCAATCTGACTTTGTTTTGGCATATTGAATCCGCTGCACCAAATAAATTGTGCTCATATTTACATTTTTGAATAAGAAAATTTAGTGGATGTGAATATCCCAAAAGTTAAATCAAATGCCATCATTTGAGAAAAAACAAAGCAACTCAAAAACAGAGTGCATGTTAACATTTATGGTGAACGCATCATTGTTCCGTAAATAGATTCTTTCCTTTCAAAGTAAACTTCGAGGTACCAATAACTTCATCTTCCAGTGTCTGCAATGTCGGATATGGTCTTCAAGTTCACAATTAAAACAAAATCATCCTCAACGATACACACGCATACATATAGAACTAAAAATTGAGAAAAAAAGGAAGAATAATGCATAGGCAGGAAAGCTTAATATGGTTATAGAATTTGGATTAGTAACAAGCACGTCCAACATATATTAAATACGCTCCCAACTGGGCTCACTCAATTTTAGACTCACCATGGGTTTATCATAAAATGGAAAGTTTTGCATCTGCCGCACAGCATTACTAGCAGAAGCCACTTCTAGAAATGCAACCCATGCTTGCCCCCGAAGCCTGGGTGTCTTCAAGGCAACAACATCCAAAATCCTTCCATATTGAGAGAATAAGCAATAGAGGGACCTCTTCAATTCTGCAAAGTTAAAAAAATGCCACTATTAACATACAAAGCTTATACCTAAAGGTAGTAAAGAGCATCTTTTCTTGCTAGACAATTCAAAATTCAAATGCAAAAAACCGAAGCAAGGTGTCAAGACCAACATCGATAAGAAAATCGTGATTACTCTCTTGCCTATATAGCGTCGCTTTCTCAATTTTATGATCCATAAAAGCACCCCGGTGAACCAGAATCAATTTACGAACAACAAATTGTCTAGCGTTGCATTTGGTTTGGTGGATTCAGATGATGAAATTTTGAATTGATTCTTCATATAAACTATATGATGAGACGCTAGAAGTAATAAACTTGATTAAATGAAATTGAAAATCTTTGAATCCCTTGAGAATTCAATATACCATGTATATCAAATGGTTAAATCTAAACCCTCCTTTTACATTCATCAATCAAATTCAACCTGAGTAAATTTAAGCATCCAATTCAATCTGCAACCAATTTCTCAATCACCAACTATTCCCAATGTCCACTAAATTCACAAATGCCCTAGCTTCTGAGCTTGCACTCACCAATTTAAACCAAAACCCTAAACCCCAAGTAGTACTAAGAGAACTTAAAATTCAAAATTACAAAAATAAAGCTTAAATTTTGCGTGCTATAAATTACTATGGTGAGTTTAAAATTAGAGACCCAACATTTAATTTTCCTGTAGTTTCTTTCTTTTGTGATTTTCTCGGCAACCAAACAAAGGGAACAAGAGATAGGGCAAAGATTGAGTTACCTTCTTTTTTGATTTTCTCATTGAGGTTCTTAATGTATATGGTTTGGTTCGGTGGAATGTCCCCTGAAAGCATGGTCGCGCAGAGAGAGAGAGAGAGCGCGCAGAGCTTGAATTGTGTAGGGGGGAGAGAGAGAGAGAGAGAGAGAGCCTCGGTGACGAATCGGATCTGAGCCCTAGAACATGTTCATAGCCGCCATTGGGCTACAAGGTTTCTGTATACATTTACGGGTCATTGGGCCTTGCTCTTTTTCTTTTGGGTCAAAACTTGGGACCTTACCCTTTATAATCCCAATTCCTTACCCTTTCGTACAAAAGCCTCCAATTAGCCCACATGCAAAGGCTTGAACTGCTTATAAATGATTAAAAACCATTTTTATAGAAAATGTCTTTAGGTTACAAAAGTATTTAAAGTACTCCTTGTATGAAGCAGTATAATGTTTTTTTTTTCCTTAGGATTTATTGTCATTTTACTAAGAATTGATTCCAAAAGTATTTTCATTAAAAACGCTGTCAATTATTTTAAAAGTACTTGTTAACGAGCCCATATTTATTTGGCTCGTTTGTAAATCATAATCTGACACACAAAGATAAAATAATAAAAAAGCAGGAAAGAAATAATTTTGGATGGAGCAATAGTTTTCAATGCTTCGACGTTCTTGACTCTTAATGGAGTCATCTTATAATACAGAAGATATATATATATATATATTTTTAAACAAACGATATTATCTACACTAAGGGGGAAGCGGTGGGCTTAACCTCACAATGGGCTAACAATAATGTGGTTTAAACTCGCATTTGGTAAGAATCGAACCTAAGACCTCTCACTTACAAGATAAGAGAAATATCCCTAGACCATAGTACTAAGCGACAATATGGAATAGTATTATTTAAGTGTCTGTTCTAACAACAAACATTGAATCTAGTGACAATGGATTGTTGTTTTTTAATTTTTTTTTCTCTTTTCTTATTTTATTATTATTATTATTATTATTATTATTTATTTTCTTTTTATTTTCTTTTTTTTTTTATAAAAGAAGGATAACTGGTGGTAAGTCACTGTTGTCCATTCTTTTTTATCCAGAGAGGTTATGAGGAATTTCACCCTATCCGTAACCACAGTCATCATAAGCAAGTTGAGTCTTAGCTGTTAAGATTGGTTGATTCTATCAAGTTATTCGGTTGAAGGTCTATCAAAGCTTATAATCCAACCAATGTACGTTGTTCTAAGGTAACTTAATTGTGATCTAAATTAGATTCCATGTTAGAGACCGCGGTGCATACATACCTAGGTGGTTAAACTCAATCAGTATTAGTTATATGTTCTTAACATGCATCCACTACTACAAAAGTGGCTTGTTGTGTCACTAGTTGGTGTTAGTTTTATATAAAATATTAGAAGATAAGACATTTCCGACGCCCTCTTTACTTAGTGTCGGAATTACTGTCGGGTATAAGTGACATAAACTGTCTATGTCGCTTAAAACCGACATAGACTGTTAGTGTCGCTTATAACTAACATAGTGGTGTCGTATACAAAGAAAACCGTGTCGCTTTCAACCGACATAAAGTTAGTGTCAATTAAAAAGAGAATCATGTAGCTTCTACCCGACACTAATAATTATTTTTAAATATTTTAAAACTTCATGTCGGTTGTAGATGACAGGTTGGTGTTTTTATTACGTGACAAAATTTTGGGGGGATATTTCCTACTATTTTTTAGATGAAAAAGAGGTGGGATTGAAAAATTTCCCAAAATTTTTCACTAGAAATTTCAAATCTCCATTTCCTATTATTTTACCTCTCTGTCACAAACTTTTCTCTCATTTTTGTATCTTCTCTCCACTCATTGCATCTCTCCATCCATCACTCCTCACCTCACCACCACCAACAATTTCTTCCCCTCATGATGTTGCCCACTCAAAAACCTCCCACTCTCCTCCTACAATAGCATTAGCAACCCAACACAACCTCGAAGCATTCTCCTCCTCAACCTCACCGCAACGGCGGCGACCATCACTTCCCCAGTTTCTTTTTCTTCCCCCTTTCCTTCTCCTGTTCTTCTCCCCTTCTCCCTTCATCTCTCCCAAAATTGGTCAATGGAGCAGCAATGGGGCAGATTCTCAACCCAGCTTACATCTTCCTCAATGTTTTTAGGCTCACCTTAATAGCAAAGCTTTAGGCAGAGAATTATATCAGGAAGTCTGGTATAAACTACACGATTATAAGGCCCAGTGGGTTAAGAAACGACCCTCCAACCGGAAATCTTGTAATGGAGCCAAAGGTAACACCTCGTCACACTTTGAGAACTCTCCCCATTTAATCTTGTTAAGTACGAAAACCCGTGTTGATTTAACTTAATGTTGTCTATGATCCCTCTTGATAGGACACTCTCTCGGAAGGCAACATCTCTAGAGACCTAGTTGCAGAAGTGGCTGTAGAGGCATTACTGAATCCTGAAGTGTCTTACAAGGTTATGGAGATAGTTTCACAGCCTGATGCCCCTAAGCATTCGTATAAGGATCTTTTCAGTTCCATCAAGCAACGGTGATCTTTCACTCACTCAGTGTCGTTCCGGAATCCAGAAAAAAGACATGTTGATCGGCAGGCAGCACGAAATGGAGGAGGAGGAACTGAGTAGCGGCCAGAAATAGTAGTGGAGGTCGTCGACAGAGGAATTGAGATAGACTTTTATTTTATTTTTTTATTAATGGTTTGTGGTGTCGGTCAAGGCCGACAGTAGGTTATTATTTTAATTGTTTAGTTGTAACTTGATGTCGGTTAGTGTGAAATCCTGTTTCTAGATTTCACTATTATAATCTACATATTTGTATTATTGAGATTTTATATTATTTTTCGAGAAATTATATTAATTTATTTGGATTTAGATTTTAATTAAATTAGTTACGAAGTTTGGAAAGTAATTATCTAAAATTCGTTGACCTTTCGACGTCACAAGTAATGTATTCGAATAGATCTTGAAACTACGAGCGCATAGGCGAAAGCCGTTTGCGAATCCAGATTATAACGGTATGGATACGAATATCTGAAGTTGTGTTACTAAACTATAGATTTTAAATTTATTTTAAACTCCCATCTTGTGGGAAAGAGGCCATTCATATTTATGTGAGTTAAGGGAACCAATTAGAAGGGGGAAGAAGTGATTTTGGTGTTAAATCCGGACTTATGTGATTTATTTGGATTATATTGAATTAATGTACCTAAATGTGTGCATCAAAATGTATGTACCAAAATATATTATATTTAATTAATGTACATAAATGTTTGTATTGAAATATATGTACCGAAATGTGTGTACCTAATTGTGTGTATCTAAATGTATGCACCGAAATGTATTATTATGAATTTAAAGTACCTAAATGAAGAAGACAAAGTACATCGAAATATATTGTATAACAAAAATTAGTTTATCTAATGTTTACAACAAAATATATTACGATGAATGAAATAAAAATTAGAATTGTAATGAAATATAATTAATGCATTAAAATTAGGAAGAAAAATAGAAATAATTAAAACATCAAAATATAATTAATAAATGAGGTGATTAATGTGTCAAGGAACTAAAACAAAAATTTGATCTTACTCATAGTTTTAGTCTAAAAATCATCCTTGCAAATGATTAAAATGAAGTTTCCTGTTGTTAATATTAAAATTGCTATAGTTATTAACTTTTCGTACGTATTCTAATAAAAAATGAACAAAAAAATACGTGAATTTTACCGGACAATCCATAACCCAACAAAGACAAACCCAAAAAATAGATTTATTAGGGCTTACGTCCATTCCTTCTCTCCTATTCATATTCCAAACAAGTAAACCTGCAAGGATCTCTTTCCCCGGTGTATCTTTCCCCCAACAGCATCTTCTCCGGATCCCTTTGAGGATCTTGTGGATATATGAATCGTATCCGTTTATCGTATATCGTGCGGTCAGTTTTTGTCAGATACTGTTTGTGTTTTAATTTTAAATAAAAATATTTAAAATGATTTATAACCGCACGATGTACGATGAACGGACACAAGTCACGGATCCCCGAGATCCGCACAAAGAGGATCCAGTGAAGATCCGAATTACAAAACTAAGTGTAGTCTCAACCACATGGTTTATCTCACTACTACAAAAAGCACATTGCGTGACGAAATAAGATTTGTTGCGCAAAGTAAGATTTCATCGCTGAAAACCTTGCGCGACGAAATTTTTGTCACGCAAAGCTCGTGAAGATAGGATTTGTGCAACGAAAATTAATCTTCATCCCGCAAATGTACTTTGCGTGACAAAATATTTCGTCACACAATGTTTTTTATTTTTGATTTTTGATTTAATTAAATTAATTTAATATTTTGCAAGACAAAATATTTGGTAACGCAAGATTTTGCACGACGAAAGTTTTTGTTTTTTATTTGTTTATTTAATTAAATTAAAATTTTGTTTTATTATTTCCATTATTTAATTCAATTATAGTAATTGTTTGTGGGACAAAATATTTGGTAGCACAAGATTTTTTGAATTTAATTTAATTGCATGACTTTATTTTTTAATTACTTTAATTTAAATTGAAATATTCAAAATAAAATTACATATGAAAAATAGTGATCAAATTATCCATAATATACATTTTATTAAAATTGTACATATAAATTAACAAATTACAATAATAAAATCCTAATACAAGTCTATTGTGGTGGTGGCGGCGGAGGATATTGTTTAATTGTAATATCCCACATCGCCCGAGGGAGTGGATCCTGTAAGCCTTTGTATATTCTCATGTCTACCTAGCATGAGACCTTTTGGGAGCTCACTAGCTTCAGGTTTCACCGGAACTCCGAAGTTAAGTGAGTTCACACGAGAGTAATCCCAGGATGGGTGACCCATTAGGAAGTTCTCGTGTGAGTTCCTAGAAATAAAATCGTGAGGGTGTGGTCGGGGCCCAAAACGGATAATATCGTGCTACAGTGAAGTCGAGCCCAGGATGTGGTGGGGGCCCAGGCCGGGATGTGACAATTTGGTATCAGAGCCAATCTCTGGCCGAAAGTGTGTGCTGATAAGGATGCCGGGCCCCTAAGGAAGGTGGATTGTAACATCTCACATCCTACATCACCCAGAGGAGTGGATTTTGTAAGCCTTATATGTATATTCCCATCTCTACCTAGCACTAGACCTTTTGGGAGCTCACTGGCTTCGGGTTCCATCAGAACTCCGAAGTTAAGCGAGTTCGCGCAAGAGCAATCCCAGGATGGGTGACCCACTGGGAAGTTCTCGTGTGAGTTCCTATAAACAAAACCGTGAGGGCATGGTCGGGGCCTAAAGTGGACAATATCGTGCTACGGTGGAGTCGAGCCCAGGATGTGGTGGGGGCTCAGGGCGAGATGTGACACTGATACCGTCATAATCCTCAACTCCTCAACTTTCACCGTCAAAGTCCTGATTCCCTAAAAAAAAAAAAAAAGGTCAAATAACCAAAAAAACAACATAAAATAATACCAAAAAATGGGCATAACCTCCCCTAAAATCGGCATACCCCAAATCCGACACCAAAGTCCACCCCTCACCCTATTCCCAACCCCAAACCCCACCCAAACCCAAAATTAACTCCAAAAACACATTAATGAGAAATAAATTAAAATTGAGAGAGAAAATACGCGCGCTTTGGCAAGATTGAGAGTGAGTGAGAGATAGGGAGAGAGGAATAAGTGAGAGATAGGGAGAGAAGAGATAGTAAGAGAGAGAGAGAGAGAAAGAGAGGAAAGATTGAGTGTGAGAGAGAGGGTCGGATTTGAGGAGAGGGAAATAGATGAAATGTAAGAGAACTAGAGAGATACATTGAGAAAATTGTGAAGGATTTATTTTGGTTTTAAAAACCGTATCACTTTGAGCGACGAAAGATTGGTGCAAAGTCTTAAAAAAATTTTAAAAAAAATTCCCGCACCCCATTTTTGGAGCCCACCCAAATTTTTAGGGTTTTGCGCGATGAAAAATTTATTCGTCGTGCAAAACTTTGCGCAACGAAATATTGGTCGCGCAAAGCTTTAAAAAAATTTTAAAATTAAATTTCCCACGTCCCATTTTCAGCACCCGCCCAAATTTAACGATTTTGCGGGACGAAATATTGGTTTGTCGCGCAAAATTTATAGAAATAAATTTTATTAAACAATTTAAAATATAAATTTAAATAAAAAAACAAAATAAACAAAGTTTATGCTACGAAATATTAGTATACGTTGCACAAAGTTTTTAAAATATAATAAAAAAAAGAAAATAATTTCATTTAACAATTTAAAATATAAATAAAATAAAATAAATAGGGTTTAGGCGATGAAATGTTGATTTGTTGGCAGAGAAAATGATAAAAAAATAAAGAAAATAAATTAGGTTAACAATAAAAATTTATATATATAAAGGGTTTAGGCGACGAATGTCACATCCCACATCGCCCAGGGGAGTAGATCCTCTATGCCTTTTATGTATATTCACATCTCTACCTAGGACGAGGCCTTTTGGGAGCTCATTGGCTTTGGGTTCCGTAGGAACTCCGAAGTTAAGCGAGTTGGGGGTGAGAGCATTCCCATGATAAGTGACCCACAGGGAAGTTCTTCCGTGAGTTCTCAGAAACAAAACCGTGAGGGCGTGGTCGGGGCCCAAAACGGACAATATCGTGCTACGGTGGAGTCGAGCCCGGGTTATGGTGAGCGTCCGGACCGGGATGTGACAACGAAACTGTGACATCCCACATCGCCCAGGGGAGTGATCCTTAAATGTATATTCCCATCTCTACCTAGCACGAGGCCTTTTGGGAGCTCACTGGCTTCGGGTTCCGTAGGAACTCCGAAGTTAAGCGAGAAGGGGACTAGAGCAATCCCATGATGGGTGACCCACTAGGAAGTTGCTCGTGAGTTCCCAAAAACAAAACCGTGAGGGAATGGTAAGCCCAAAGGGGACAATATCGTGCTACGGTGGTGGAGCGGGCCCGGGAAGTGATCCGCCCCGGGCTGGGATGTGACAAATTGGTATCAGAGCCTAACCCTGGTCGTGGTGTGCCGACGAGGACGTCGGGCCCCTAAGGGGGGTGGATTGTGACATCCCACATCGCCCAGGGGAGTGATCCTTAAATGTATATTCCCATCTCTACCTAGCACGAGGCCTTTTGGGAGCTCACTGGCTTCAGGTTCCGTAGGAACTCCGAAGTTAAGCGATAAGGGGGCTAGAGCAATCCCATGATGGGTGACCCACTGGGAAGTTGCTCGTGAGTTCCCAAAAACAAAACCGTGAGGGAATGGTAAGCCCAAAGAGCACAATATTGTGCTACGGTAGTGGAGTGGGCCCGGGAAGTGATCCGCCCCGGGCTGGGATGTGACAGAAACATTAATATTCGTCGTGCAAAGTTTTAAAAAAATAATAAAAACTGTAAAAATAATTTATTTTACAATTTAAAATATAAAATTATATAAAAAAGAAAATAAATTGGGTTTAGGCGACGAAATATTTAGTTTTCGTCGCACAAAGTTTTTAAAAAATAATTTTTTATTTTTGTAAAGACTTTACATGACAAAGTTTAAAGTTTCGTTGCGCAAAGTGACTTTGCATGACGATGTGTGTTTCATCGCGCAAAATTTCATTGTGCAAGACTTTGCGCAACGATATGTGTTTCGCCGCGGAAGAGGGTTGTTTTTACTAGTGAATCTTTCCCTCCATGATATATCGACTAGGTCTCATGTTTGATTTTTAAATAATTTTAGATGGTCTAGTCTCATGTATTCGACTGGGTGTTGAATTTGATACAAATTTTTTTTTTTTTATAATTGAATTGACTATATAAATATGCATGTATATAGTTTGGTGTAATATGAGTATGAAGCGAACAAGGTTAATTAAAATAATATTTGCATGCATGCGATTCAATATTATAGTATATAGGTTATTGGATTTCTATTCTTGCATCCTGGGTTTAAAAGTCTCCATCTTCTAAATTATTGTAATAGTTTCAAATCTTCTCCCTCCCTATTAATAATAATAATAAATAAATAAATAATAAATAGTAAAATAACAACATTCAACTCTAAAATAATAAATTCAATAGACATTAACTAACACAAAAATTAGCTTGAATTTTCTCTAAAAATGCTGTGTGTGTTGACTAAGTCTAAATCAAAAATGTCAATTCATCTCTTTTTTGGCTGAATGTGAAGAAATTATAGAGTGGTACCGTATCACCACGCCAGCGGTGATACTTATACTCAAAATCTGCCATATATACAACTTATTTACAGTTGGGTTAAATATCCATTTTATTCTTAAAACATAAAAACTTTAAAAGAGAAAAATGAAAAATAATTCTGCAGCCTTGGCTGTCGGCGTTGGCGTCACATTTTAGAATCGGACGGCAGAAAATCAAACCTTCAGATGGAAAAGTAGAGGACCCAAAATCAAACCTTCAGATGCAAAATTAAATAAACCAAAATCAAACATCGCGTTTTAAATCGGACGGCAGCCTCTGCAGGAAATCAGTAGACGACATGGGTTTCCGTCCAGGCGCAACCTCAACGAGTCTGGCAAAGCTCTCGTCCATGGGGAACAAGTGTGCGAGGGTCAGTGCATCAGAGAGAGAGGAAAGAGAGGGTAGGAGGAAGAATGCGAGTTTGCCGCAGTTTTGTTTCCTTTAAATTTCATTTTTATGGTAATTTTAAGTTTAAGTCTAGTTGTATAATAATCGTACACATGTTAAATTTTAAATGGAAGCACTATATGCTGATGTGGTAGTACTGTACTACCTAATAATTTCTTTTGAATGTGTTTGGGCCATAAAGAAAAATAAGGCCTGCTATTAGGCAAATCTATTTTTATTTACATAGTCGCACAATTCTGTTCCACCAATTTCTAAGCTTAATTTAGGATCTTATCTTAGCACTCCAACGACCAACTCATTTCACCTCAACTCGTCCAAAGGCTCAAACATGGTGCTCCCCAAAGCACATCTGCCATGCGGACGACCAAACCTGAAAATATCTGACCTCCTTAAATGTCAATGAACACATCGTCTGGCAGAATGATGTTATTGCATTTATTCGTGTGAAACTCCATAGGACAAAGGTAAAGGCCACCGATCATAAATTACAGTAAGTGATAGCCAAATGGCCGATCTACCCCTGCTCAACGATAAGATCCATATTGCTCCTTCTCAACTACCTATAATAGAGGTAGAGGCCTTCAAGCTTAGACATTTGTCAAATTAAATCTATACGATCATACAAAACCTTGAGTGGTTATTCAATCAACCCAACTTCTTTTCAGCAAAACCTTTAGCTATTCAGCTACAATCTCAAAGTCTTCCTTTGAAGCAAACACTGCCTATAATTCTTGAGATCTAAAATTTTTATAGCTCTGACCCTTGGTATGATTCGGTTGAGATGCAATTCCAACCACCCTGATCACCTCTTTGATGGAATGTTTTCCGTTTGAGTCCAGTTAGATACCAGTGATATCAGTTTGAGTCCAGTTAGATACCAGTGATATCGGCTAACTACTAATTAACATGGCCTGAATCTTGCTGGAGTTTACTACTTTACATTTTCAAGTCTATTTTCTTTTTAAGTCATGTAGCATAGCTCATCAACCTAGATTTACTTTTGTAAACGTTTGTAATCTTGACTTCATCATAAAATGATCGCATTCAATTTCTTGTTTTAATTTCTATTATAATTTCGTTCACTTTCTAGGCAAATACTAGCAAAATCACACTAAATTGTAACTCCTTGTTCACTTGTGACACAAAGAAGAACTTAACCGAACCAGCATTCCACTCGGTGCACAATCATTTGGTTAAAAAGTCAGTTTTATACGCAACTCTCACACTCACTCAAACACATTTAGTTTGTTGGCAACCTTCAATAATAGCACACCTATTTTCTTTTTCTCTCAAACCATCCCATGGCACTCAGACTAGAAGCCATACTCGGGACAAATACATGTTGAATCCAGTTTAAGCTCTGTCCAAGTTTCGACACCAAAATAATGTTTTACTGTCTCCTCTCACCTTTCGCGATCTCTCACTTTCTATCTGTCTCTCTCTGATTCTTTAGAAGCCATCTCTCTGTTGTATCAATTCAAGAATAATTTATGAACTTAAAAAAGCTAGACTTTAACAAGGTCTCAGATATATAGGTTGGAGACGAGTTAACTTAATCGAAGTCTCTGAACGGCAACAGGCCTTATTTCAAACTCTTAAACTCAAACTCATCTCCACATTTATGAAATGGTAACTCAATTACAATTTGGAACATCTTCGGTGATTTTCTTGAACACTTTATGAGAAAAAAGATAGAATTGAAAGGAGCATAATATCCTCTCTTTTTTTTTCTTTTTTTTTTAATTGGCAACGATAGAAGGAGCATAATTAATATTCTTAAGAAAATGGAATGCACACATGACTAATTTTAACACAAAAAGGAATATGCCACATAAAAAAAATTGAAAAACTTAGCGGTAAATTTGCATACCCTAAGTACTTTTAGGTGGGTATTTGTGCAAACTCCCATTAGATAGTAAATATTATATAACCTTATTTAGTTTAATACAAGATCCTAATCAAATCTTGCATGCCGACGGAAACTGATTCTCTTGACCCAATTCAAATCATTTCGTTTGGTAAACATGAGCAGGTAAACGTGGCTTTGCATATGCAAGCAATGGCTTCGCGAGTAAGAGATCGTTAGTTGACTCGGTGAGTTCGATGCTTGACTCAGTGGGTGGCACGTGCCATGTAAACCCATGAAGAAGCCTAGCAAACAGCATTACGGTCATGGCAGTGCCGAGTGTACTCGCTACGCAGCCCCGCATCCCAGTGCTGAACGAAATGAACCGCAACTCCGACTCGGTGAGCACTACCCCTGACCCGTCGTCCTTGAGGTGCCGCTCTGGCTTGAACTTGAGAGGCTCGTCCCAAACTTTAGGGTTGCGGCCGAGTCCGACTCGGCTGAGAAGCACGTGGCTACCCTTGGGGATCAAGTAATCTCCGACGGTTGTGTCGGCCATAGACACGTGAGGCACATTGAACGGTGCCACCGGGTGGAGGCGGAAGGCTTCTCTGGCGCAGGCCTTTACGAAGTTGAGCTGCGACAAATCCGACTCTTGAACTTGTCTGTTCTTTCCGATCACAGCATCGAGTTCTTGTGTTGCTTTCTCAAAGAGTTCAGGTTGATTTATCATCTCTGCAATTGCCCATTCAGCAGCATTTGAGGGATTGTCCACTGCTGCCATTATTAGTTCCTGTATCCACACAACAAATATACATGTTAATTTCTTGATCATTCATTGGTACTTACTAAGAAAAACTGGCAGAAGATGCATATCATTTCAATTTAGTCGTATGGAGGAAAAAGAAAAGAGATTATATTATGTGTTAATGAATTCCACGTTGATGGAAGGAAAGACCTTGTATGGTGGTACAATTTTTGACGCATTTGAGATTACACATGAATTAGCAACAACACTTACAACAATATAGTATTGGGTAATGCTAGGAGACTAAATTTGTAGACAAAATATTGTAAACTAAATGATGATATGAAAGTTGATGATTGAATTATTACTTAAATGTTGATGAATGCGCTTATCCCCTATTGGTAACATATCATTAAATTTGCAAATTTTGTCTATAAATTTAGTCTGCTTAGCACTATCATGTAGTATTACACAACGATTTTTGTGTTTATTGTACTGTTATTGACGCATTTGCGATTCATTTACATTCTTAGCAATATTTATCTATATATACATGCATTTACACCTAATAGTTATAAGAACATGCACGTAATACATATGAAAATACAATAATTGAGAGAGATAGTAAGAGAGAGACTAACATTGACTTGAGCTTTGATTTCTTCCAGAGACAGTAAGGGTTCGCCATTCTTATCTTTCAGAGAGATAAGAATGTCAAGCAAGTCGTGTGCCTCCTTGTTATTGCCAAATTTCTGATGTTCACGAACCCTCTCTTCGATTAAGGGGTCTTGGTATTTTCTTGTATCTCTTATGGCATCCTTGATAATCTTCTCATGGCCATCCAAGTCAAGCCCTCTCAAGCATGGAATGTAATCGGATGCAGAAAATGAATAGATGTAGTTAAGCATTGTAAATACATTTTCTAAATACTTTTGTTCCTCCAAACCAGGCCCACCATCCTCCATTTCCTCCCCAAAGTACCTCTTGTTGAGAACCATTTTCTTAATCACATTTGCACAATAATGTTGAGTGGCAAGTCTCAAATTTACAATGCCACCACCTTCATTGTTGTTGCACTGGTTGTACACATACTTGATGATGTGATCGGCCTCTTTAACCCTTTTGTCCGTGAGCCACTTGTGCCTCATTGGAGTAAGCAATTCGCTCGCTATTACCTTCCTCATTTTCTTCCATTGTTCTCCGAAGGGCACCATAACAGCAGTTTTGTACCCCTTGGTGATAAGAAAAGTGGAAATGCTAAGCGGACGTGATGCAAAGATTGCGTCTTGCTTCTTTAAGATTTCGCGGCTGAGTTGAGGGCAAGTGATGGGAATCACATTCGTGTTCCCAAGACGGATGCATGCAATTTCGGTGTTCATTTCGTCCATCATCTTGTGTATCCACCGGAATGTGGGCTTGTTAGCCAGCAATTCGGGGAGGTTGCCGACAATAGGCCATGGTTTTAGGCATTTTGGAGTGGGAGGAAGTGGATAGTTTGGCTTGAATACTTTGCTATCGTTTTTATTATCGCTTTGATGCCAAAAACGTTTGATCAGAAAACGAATGAAGGCGACTAGCAAGCACAATGAGAGAAGGCCAACGTTGGTTTCCATCACTGCAGTAGGAAAGAGTTTAGACTTGTTTTTTTCTTGTTTTCTTTTTTGAGGTAGGAATGGTAGTGATTTAAAAAGTTGGCGGTGCCTATAAATATATATATAGGCATGGAGAAATGTTACTGGAAACAAAAACACGTGAAATCTAAAATATGGGTAGTGGGCCTACACGTTTCAGCGGTGTTGTTGAGTACCAGACCGACCGGTTGTCCCTGTGGTGTGTTAATTCTTTGACTGTTTGAAAATTCGACCCGCCACAAAACCAAACAACAAAAATATGGTGAATTTTGTCATTGTCACATTAGGGTTATCTAGTGAGCAACGAATTCAAGATTCAATGTATATATGTGAGATTTTCCTAACATTTAGGTATTTCTAATCAATGCATTAGCTAGTTATCATCTAATTTTTGGCCCAAACAAAAGAAGATAATAGTATCTAATGTGTTTTTGGTTCTTTAAACAAATATTACCCGTGAGAATTCAACTAATTCTCTTAATTAAATGTGAACCATCTTGTGCATTCACTTAACTCATCTGATCCATATAACTTATAAGACTTAATTTGAATTAAATTGTATTTTTTTTTTTTAGTACACGTGACATTGGAAGAGAAGGGATTCGAACTTGAGACTTTAAGTACAAGTAAGAGTGTTCTTACCCAACTAAGCTATAAACTCCTTGTAAATAAACTGTTAAAAACAAGGCATTAGTCAATGGTTTTTCAACTACAAAGTATCACTCCAAAGTTTGTGATCTCCAGACTGTTGTATGATATCAGGCCATTATGCAGTCCGAGGAGAGCCGCTTTATAAGGATAAGATACACTTCTGCATCGGTTTCTTTCAATAATAAAAAAAGCTTATAAAGTGTGGGTCGATGCCAATCATACCCATCTTACAAAATAAAAACATTAACAGTTTAAAAGTTAAAAAGTTAATTGAGCTTTTATTTTTTGTTGGATACTTTGTTTCTTTCACACTCTACTTTTCATCTTGATTCTATTGCTATTTTATTTGTAACTTGTAAAGTTTTTCACGATAATTTGAGTGAGTATGATATATATATATATATATATATATATACACATATATGAATTATGTAATTTGAGTTTGATATTTAAAATATTAGTGCTAGTGTGAGCTCAATATATTGATATCATATTTATTAGTTAAATACACACTTATGAGTTTAATATATTGAACACATGAGTCCAATACTTTAGTATTATATCAAAATTTCTAATCCATTGTGAGAGTGTGATCCTTGTATGAGTTTACACATCAACAAATTCATTAATTATATTTGACTTTACACATTTAAAAAATTTCTATGCCCAAAACACCCTATTTGATGTACACAATTAGTTCCATACAGATTGCAAGGGAGAATTAATGATTTTACGAAAATAATAAATAATAAATTTATTGCCTAATATATAATAACAACAAAACATGCCTAATATATGTAATAATGCATGCTTAGTTAAGTCAACAAATTATATTTTACATATAAATGTAGGTAAATTATTTCACACACATATATATAACAAAAAAAAAAAAAAGAAGCCTGGTATACGTAAAAATTCATGCAAAATAATTTACCTACAAAAAATGTTATTTGATTCAGTGCACCTGCTATTCGAATTTTAAAATGTTAGATTGCTTAAAAAAAATAAAATAATTTCCCCACTATATTAAAATAAATGCAAAATAATTTACCTACATAATAAAGCAAATCCAATGTATCCAAAATAATGTACCTCCATAAAAAAAAATATTATTATTTTATTCAATACCATTTTACCTATTATTTTGTACATATAATAATAAAATGTGCCCAATATATATGATGATACATACAAAATAAAATATCTACAAAATATATGTTATTTTCTCATCATAAATTTACATATAGGTAGATTAATTAGTATAATCTGTTTGATCATATATATAGTACTGTGCATACATATATATATATATATATATATATATATATATATAGTAGTACTATATATATAGGTAAACTATATATTGAGCTTATGGTAGTACTATATACATTTGAACGTATATATGTATATATATGTGTGTGTTAGGGGTAATAATATGCAATAAATTATTTGTTTATTGTAATTAAGGTGAGTAATAATATTTATTAATTTATTTTGAATATTGTGGTACAAGTTGTAAATGTTTTGTATTAATAGGTCAATTCCTTTCCTAGGCAATCACTTTTAAATTTGGGTTTTATTTGAATGTTTATAATTAGATGGGTTTTTATATAGAAAATAAGAGTTGTAAGGATCTATATCTAAATAACCCTTTAATATATTGATATCACAAACACTTTTTCTGATATACCATGAAAGGTCTTACACCGTAATGATTTCCAATAACACATGCTTAAATAGGTTTAAGGATGCTTCTGGTATATTAGCAATATATACTAGGACTTTTTCAACTATTTTTCGAGAAAAAAAATCAATTATATCCCAGAATATTATTCTTTTATAGTAGAAAAAAGGGTATGATTGGTATGATAATTTGTTGCACTTTCTCTCCGGCTCCAAGTTGCAGAGGGATATGCCAAGTGGCTGTGGTTCCTGCCTTGTATAATACTATCCAACAACCAAGGACGAAGTCAAAGATTTGTATGAGCGGGGGCATCCTCAAATAATATAGTCACAATTAAAAATCTCAAGAATTTATTGAACAAAACACTAATATAATCCATAAAATTTTTCATACAACATATTACATTATTCCTCGAATCGTTTTCATGTTTTGAAAGCGTTGCATAACAATATCATTACCAGTACCATTAAATATCTCTTTATATAAAAATAATCATGTTATCATTCATCCATTGATCTCTAAATTAGAAAGCTAAATTCTAAATTGAAATGCCAAAAACAAATTAATGAAGTAAAGTCGTATAAAATACCTAGTGGAGTAAAATTCTTGTGTTGAATTTTGATAATTGATTACTTGAACTCCAACTGTCTATAACACTCCAAATTCAATTGAGTGGTTGTTGAATGAAAGGGCTGGAAAAATTTGGAGAAGTTGAGGACTGGAATTGCTTTGCCGTACGTGATGGGATGAGTTTTGTGTGGATTAACGACCTAGGATTAGAAAAACGGGGAGGCATAATTAAATTAATTGTCAATTAAATTGTCATCAGGTAGGGCATTTGGGATCCAAAACGGTAAACTAGTTTAGTTGGCTACCAATTTTTTTAATTGTAGTTTAATTAGGACTAATTATTGAGAATTGAAACGCAACCATACATCTTTTTTTAAATGAGTGGGGACATCCGCCCCCCTTAGGCCTACACTAGCTCTGTCCTTGCTAACAACAGTCAACTTTTAGAACCTGCAACGCGTTGATCGTGCATGGCCAGCATATGCTTCTATACATGTTATGCATGCAACTACGAGCAAGAAACTCGATTTCCCATATGTTTCACATCTTCCCTCTTCTGCTCCCCATATGTTTGGTTTGCTTTTTGGTCGGTTCCCATATGTCTTATGGTTACGATGAGATTAAATATCGTTCTCAGCTATGAAAAAAACAGGCACCACACATTTCTCTTATGGACACAAACAAAAATACTGCAGCCCATATGTTCCTTTTGTTTATGTGGCACGGAATTAATCTGGTATATACATTTATCGTGCACCAAGAAACAAATGGGAGAGTTCATTTATTTCGGGAACCGAAAAGAGAAGAAAAGATAATCATTATCTTCAAATCATGGTACCAATTCTACTCATTCACGTTATTGTGGCTCGTGAAACATATGGGAGAATGAAATGATGAACTAATTAATGTACGAACCATGATCAAATAATACACTAGGTTTCATTCACTCAATGACTCACCCCTTCGTTAATTAACTAAGACCTATTCTAATCCTTAGAGTAAAACTTAAATTTTAGGTTCTAAATCTATCTCAATTTGGTCCAAGCCTTGGGGCCAAAATAAGTTTTAACCCAAAACTCATTTTTAGGACAAATTTAGGATAGAATTCCCCCAAAAGTTAGTGTTGGTCCACCATATATGTGTATTTTTTTTAGTTTTATATTTATAAATTTATGAATCCAACGGCGAATATCTAATATATATGACTAAATTCAACGGTAAAAATATAGATCTAACTGTTCAAATTTAAATCCAACAACTATAATAATTAAAAAAAATTCTTTCGTATGTTTCGTATTCTTTCATAGTGTTCCATGAGTTTCATGGTGTTAGTTTAGTGATTTTTCAATATTTGTCAAAATCTAAGTATTATACTCTACTCCGCACACACTAACAACTCCAAAATTAGTGTACACTAGAGAAAAAAGACGAACCCAAATCATACAAGCTGTCCACACAACTCATGCAACGATTAAATCCAGATTCACATAGCTCGTAGTTGCCTTATTGCAACAAAACTCCACCAGGCCATGTTGCCAAACAATCTAACCCCTTAAGGCCTCGTTTGGCACACAGTATTAAGCATTGGATAGGATTAATAATACAGGAGCGGGTGTTTGGAGACTTACGTACTAAATAGTCGCCGGACTAACGAATCCAGTCCAAGTTAATTAGTACGCCTCACACCCGCTAGTTAGTACGCTAAAAAAGCCCAGTATAATTAGTCGGCCTCAAAACGCCTCGCACCCCTCTCGCATCTGCTCCGTTATCTTGTGTCTGTTGCTGGAGATTCAAAGCTAAATCTGCGGAACCACTCCCGCTCACACCTGATTGCATCATCTTCCTCATGGGTGTTTTCTCGTTTCATCTTCATCGTCTTCCTCTTGCTGCAATTTTCCATTTTTTTCTTCTTTGATTTTCTCCTTTTCTCTTTGTCTTGTTTCCTTTAGTTTGTGATTTTTTTTCTATTTGATGGATTTGTGATTCTTGATAATTTGTGATTTTTTCTGTTTGATGGATTAGTTTGTGATTTTCGTTTTGGTATGGGTTTCAAGGGGATCTCGAATCTCTGAGCACTTCTTCCTTGTTCGTCATTCTCTGGGTTTCTTTTGATTTTTTGATTTTTTGTGACTTTTTTTGTCGAATTTATTTTAATTTGAATATCATTCCTAAAATACTATTAATAAGTAATTAAAAAAATATAACATAATCGATCCTATTAATATGGTGATTAGTCCGATGTTGCACCAAACACCCGATTAATTTAGTCAGTACTATCCGACGATTATTTATCCTATCCGACTAAAATAGTTAGTACAGCCCGAACTGCCAAACGAGACCTAAGATCCACTTCAACAACACATTGTCTAGCTTAAGTCTTAAATCTTTATAGCTACAACCACAATGTGTCAGAACTGACCAAATTTACTGATGGTAGTAGAAGGGAATAAGTTGATAATTTTTATGTGGTAATAGAATATGTAAGTTTTACAGATTGTTAGAAACTTCAACCAATATCTGACTAGATTGGTTGTACCACAGTTTACTAATTATATGGTTGCAATAATTTCCACTGATATTCCCTCCTTTTTTTCTTTTTTTTTTTGTTTACCATCTTTAAATTTCCCAGATTTCACGAAGCAAAGAATCATATATAATACAACTTAAGATTCATGAACCAGCTGGCTTAGGCCATCTCCAGCCGATGGCTGGCCAGATGGCTCGTTTTAGCCCTCTGGTCCTTCAAGATTCTTCAAGATATTAATATTTTAATGAATAGTACAGGGCCATATTTGCCTCCGTCTCCAACCGAGGGCCAAAGGGCCATAGGGCCAAACATAATTTATTATTTAAATTTAAAAACTACAACAACTTAAATTCAAATCCAACAACTTAAATTCAAAAACTACAACGATAACTAGCCCAAAAAACGAAAAAAATTAGAATTAAAATTTAATGAATGGTTTAGGTATTTATAAGAAAAAAAAAATTAGAATTTTTAAGAATTAAAAAAAAAAAAAAAGTTGGCCCAAAAAAAAAAAAAAAAAAAAAAATATTGAATACAACGGTTAGCTGACGAGCTGTCGCATTCAAAATTTTTATTTAAACAATCATGTTGGTTATAACCGACAGGAATGCTATATTTTCTGGCCAGCCAGCCAGCCCTCTAGCTCTCTCCGATTCTGTGGGGCCCTCTGGCCTAGCCCTCAGTTGGAGATGGTTTTTGGGCTATTTTCGACCCTCTGGCCCTCTGGACCCTTTGGTTGGAGATGGCCTTACATACCCAGGCTAGCATTGCCATTTCTTAAAGTTAATATGGGCGCAAATAGTTGGAGCCACACCTCAAAGTTAAAACAGTCTAGTTTAAAACTATCATCTGCACTATAGCTGTTGAGAGTTGTCCCATCATATAGCATTGCCATTATTGAATTTTCCCAGTTTTTATTCAAATTTAATTCTATTATCTTTTTGGGGTGTGCTATCCACACATCCCAAATTACTTCTCACACACCCCTTGTTAATTTCTGTCCGTTGATCTTCTTTAATTCATCCGATCCAACGGTCGAAAATTAGAAGAGTGTGTGAGAAGTAAAACGAGGTGTGTGGATATCACACCCCATCTTTTTTCATAGCAGCCGCATACACAGTATCATTACAATGCGCCCATTTCTTCATTTATAACAAGGGAGTTTTAACGAAAAACCCATAATACTGTTCACTTTAACAAAAAATCACATTTTTATACCAAAAAGTCAATCTTGGTACTATTCACTTTACCCTTTATTTTGTCCTTATTGTTAAAACTCAAAGTTTTCAAGCCATTTTCATTAGTTTTCCTTTATAACAATGTTATACAGTACCTTTACACAAAAAGAAATCATGTAAAGCTCAAATTCTATTGGTATATGTAGGGGTGATTTTGGTACATTACCATACCAAACTTTCGGTATATCGAATATCGATATACCAAATAGTTTAGTTGGTATGGTATGCCAATGGTAATTGCCACTTTGTTTTACACCACTTAGTTTGCCCAAAATCTAATATTTTTTAATTAATGCAGAAGTGTAAAAAATATAGAAAAAAATATATAAACGCTCGTAATGACAAACTTTACAACTTTCGTGAAGAGCTTAACTTTGAAATTCGCCATTATAATCATATAAATCACAGATCAAAATTTAACCGTTAATTGTTGTTTACATTTACACTTCATTTTCTCATCAAATTTTGTTTTTTTTTTCGAATTTTCTTTTTTGAAAACATGATCTATTAAAAGATGCAGGAAGATGAACAGTTTGGACCGTTGATATTATGTTCAGAGTTTTATGGTTATTGAAAATATTGCTTGATGTTTATAAAGTTTCTACAAACTATATGACATCAACTCATATTTCAGTTAACCGTAAATATCGAAACGTGATATCAAAGATCTGAACCGTTCATCTTCTTACATTCGCCAGATGATCATGTTTTCAAAAAATAAAATTCAGTAAGAAGAATAAAGCGTAAATAACAATCTACGGTTAAATATAAATTTAAGGTTTATGGATTAAAGTGTTGGATTTTGAAGCTGACATCTTCATGAAAGTTGTAAAGCTTGTTACTATGAGTGATTATATATATATATATATATATATATATTTTTTTTTTTTTTACATTGTTTACACTTCTACAATAATTATTATTAATTTTGCCCTCAAATAATTATATGAATAAATACATAATATAATATTAATAACATTGATAGGTACGGTATACCATTAGTATTGGTTTTGGATACCAGTACCGTACCGAAATAGTATGGTACGGTACAACTACCGTACCTACCAATTGGTACAAATTTTTGCTAATAATTTGATATCGTATGATTGGTAGGGTGGTTGGTATGGTAATTTGATAAAAATTTCCACCCCTAGGTATATGCATGCATATACTCATATACAAGTTGAAAAAAAAAAGGTTATTTATATTGAGAGTTTATGTTTTCTAAGAATAGGTTGTCATGCATATACTTGTATACAAGTTGAAAAAAAAGGTTCTTTATATTGAGAGTTTATGTGACATCCCACATCGCCCAGGGGAGTGATCCTTAAATGTATATTCCCATCCCTACTTAGCACGAGGCCTTTTGGGAGCTCACTGGCTTCGGGTTCCGTAGGAACTCCGAAGTTAAGCGAGTAGTGCGCGAGAGCATTCCCAGGATGGGTGACCCATCGGGAAGTTCTCGTGTGAGTTCCCAAAAACAAAACCGTGAGGGAATGGTAAGCCCAAAGCGGACAATATCGTGCTACGGTAGTGGAGCGGGCCCGGGAAGTGATCCGCCCCGGGCCGGGATGTGACAGTTTATGTTTTCTAAGAATAGGTTGTCGAAACATAGGACAAGACGTTGTCTGCACCTAGGCCTCTCACAGCAGACCAATAAATTAGGTGTGATATCAACAATATAAGGATCAAATTCCTACTGTAGGTCGGAAAATATGAATTCTATGAGACTGATTTATATTTTTTTAGTTTAATATATTGAATTAATGAGTGTGATATATACTAAATTAAATGATAAAAGAGAGAAAAAGGTATCCAATTATAAATTAGAGAAAAAGAAAAAGTAGACTTGGTTCACATTTAATATATAAAAACCATGCACCCTTATCAAACTCACACCATTGTGGCCATAGTGTAATACGAAATCAAACTCATGGTGTCTGATGCTTATATATTTTTTCTTTTAAAAAATATCAGTTTATGGCTTCGCTACAATAGTCCACTCTGACATTTCGCCTTCTTATATATATATATATATATCACTTAAATCACTGAACTGTGACCATAGTATAATACGAATTAAACTCATCATGGTGCCTGGTTTTTATATATAGATCACTTAAATCACTATAGAAGGGCTAATCGGGAAAATTGATTTTAAAACAATAAACTACCCTGCATCATCCTGTTGATACACATTTTTTTTAGGAAAATGTTAGGAAGACCAAATTTTTAAACTAAATTTGCAAACCAATGTAAGACATATAATGTATATGAATACGAATTATGAATATTATGACACGGTACCAAGTTAACCACTTACCTGAAGGCGATGTCATGCTTGTTGGGATTAGAGTTCTTTTGCAGCTCTCATCTTCAGTATGCAAGGCCTCAAGAATGCGGTTTGGCTTAAGTTTCTGTGACCAAATTATGTGTCATCAATAGAAAATGAGCACTTAATCAACACTTAAGTAATAATCCTATCATCAACAAACACATTATTTGGTTTAAAATTTTGGTTTCCATAGCATTATCCCTTTTTTTTTTTTTTTTTTATTCCCTTGCAGTTTACAAAGTATTCTATCTACTTACCTTTGTAATATGCCCAGTAGTCTTTTAAATGATTTTCATTGCACTTTGAAAAACAATTTATAATATTATTTATATTAGGTTTTTTTAGCCAAAATGGTCTATGAGATTTGCATAATTTCTCACTTTGGTCCTTGAGATTTGAAATCGATAGACTTGGTCTCTGAGTTTGTGTACAATCAACCATTTTGGTCCCTTAGTAAAAAATCTCCATAAAGTAAGGATAAAATGAAAAAAATACTCTCAATTTTGGGCAAATCATTTTGGCTGTTTATTAAATTGAGGGTAATTTTGTCATTTTGATCTTTATTTAACATAATTTTTCACCCAAGGACCAAAATAATTGATGGTGGATAATCTCAGGGACCACTTCTATGAATTTCAAATCTCGGGGACCAAAGTGATGAGTTATACAAATCTCAAATACTATTTGACTAAAAAAAATAAAATTATATCACTAACATGACTAAAGGACAACTGATAAAGCAAAATGTGCCGTGACTCGTGATATAATCCTTCTCTACTTCAGAAGGGAGATGCTTCAGAAAATACATATATTGATCTCACATTTTTAGGCATTCACTTCGTTAGAGCTAATAATATTCATCGATTGTTCACAAATCACTTACATGTGGTACGGCTCTTCAAACCTCTCTATCTCTACACAATCAATGCACCGCAAAAGGCTGCCAGCATGCTGTAAGTGAATTAGCTGGGTTAATAGTATATAGTTAGTGTGTGTGTATGTGTGCGCGATGATACTAGTTTGTTAAGTTAACAATTAAGCCTTTACCTTATATATAGGGTTGTGTCTCCTCTGTCACAGTTTAGTTTTGGAAGCACATGAACGAGAATTACACTCTTCACTTCTCTATGTTTTCTCTAGTCCATTAGCTAGGTATATGATCAGGTACTATATATATATATATATATATATATATATATATATATAATTCTATTATTCTCTTAGCTTTTTCTATCTCCGAGTCATTTCATGAGATACATCCAAATCCATGCATATATATATGATGTTCATATCACGATTGAGACGCAGTGAATGATAGACTATTATGCAGAAATGTATTATTAGTAATCAAACGGTTAAATGTAGAAACAGATGTAAAAAAATGTTTATTGGTGTTACTTTCTGAAGCTAAAGCAGGAAAGAATATTTTGTTTTCACATGAAGCCAGTCACTCTACAACAATATTGCTACATCAAACTTTATGCAACTGTAATAAAATTTTCTTCTGACAGTAATCTTTTTGAGGTCCCTTCTTTGTCTTTGTCTTTTTCTTCCATTTATTAGAACCTTAGGAATATCAGGGGCCTGCATTGACAAAATTGCTTGCGGATTACAGGTGCTTGTTTTCCGGGGTTTTGAATTGAAGTTGGCAGATTTAAGAGGTTGCAAAACAACGGTGAAAGAAGGGCTGGTTCTGAAAGTGAAGGCTTTTTTTCTCCCACCACCATCATCAGATTCTTTATTTATATCATATACAGTGTTAGGTTAAGGGTACTTGAAATTCAAGGATGCCTTGTTCTCAACATTGGGGTTTATCAGTTATTGGTAGCTAGGGCATGTCAGAAACTAGACGTTCGGGGCTAAAAGAAGTGCTTCAACATCAAACGATAATGGGATTTTTTTTACTAGATCAACTTTTCGAACCACCAGGCAGGTTTGGAATTCATATTATGAAGGAGAGACAGTGCATGTGCTTATCAAAATAAGGGGTGGTACAAAATCGGTCTATTTCTGGCATCATATTCATAGTCAGCGCGTTTGTCCTGCTGTGTATCAAAATAACTGTCGTTTCTACATGGAAGAACTGAATCTTAGATCAAAACATTATGTATGAATGGAAAGAAATACCTAAAATACAAGAATTCATGAATAGCAAACGACAGGAGATATTACTCGCTACATCAAAAGAGTTTCCATTAATGAAAGACATCAGTAGTTTCAGGCCATAAATACCAGGGATTCATTTCTTGATATTGCTGTTAAACATGTCATTATTCAATTACAGATAGGCTCTCTTATATCTGCCAATACCAAATGGCCTTGCTGCTGCTTCCCTATTGGCATGTGAAGGCCTAACAAATGTCAAGCTTCACACATCCTTGAAACCATTACTTCCAGAATATATTGTTGACTACATGGAAGGCCGTGGCAGTGTGTTTCATTGGAGGGACAAAGTATTCCAGGTGTTTTAATTATTTCTATTCTATTGAAGCTCAATCGTACGTGTTAAGCTATAATAATTTGGTTATGAAGCCCATGAATTTCACTGATTGCCCTTATTTATATTCCCCACCATATCCGTTTTCTTTCCTTCGATGCTATTTTGGTGCAGTGTATTGTGGATGAGAACGAAATACATAAGAACAATGGAAGCAAAAACAACACGGGTCATAATTGTTGGAACAATATTAGAAAACATGAAAATAACAACAAGAATTACAATAATAATAATTACAAAAGAGATTCACAACATCAATTATGTATAAGATTAATATAAACAACTAGAGAGAAAGTTAGAAAAACTGACAAATTTGGAAATTGGGGCTTACATAAATGCAATGTCCTAAAAACATAATTTCGCCCATACTTTTGTGCTTGTAGTTCGGTAGGCGTCCGTTTCCCAAGATTCAATAATCTATAACCCGAAGTCAAAGCACTTCAATCATTGGACTCTAGCGAACTTTATATATTCCGTACTCTCAAGACATGACTCGAAATTTGACTAACCAAAAATAAAAAACCTTAGAGAAAAACTCTTCTCTGTTTTTAATTCTTCTATATGTCTCACGGCTATACTAACATGAGTTCATATAAAACCTAAGATACTGGTTGATTAAGAGATACAAACATTCATCTATTAGATGATACCGTTTACCAAGGAATGCCTTGATCCCTTTCAAACGCTTATGCATTTTTCATTCAATATTTTGAATTAAATATTATAATTTTTAATATTATAATATATAAATTCCAACAATAATTTAGAAATTGTTCTTCATATATATCAAACTCCGAATTTCCTCCTTATAAGTGAAGGAGAAGAAGATAAAAACTGATGATGATGAAGTTGAACTTGAGAATTCTCTTGAAGATGAAGAACAAGCTTTGTCTCAAAGAACAGATTAAATGAGGAATATAATCAAGCCAACTAGTTATAATGATTATATTGCCTTTTCGATTTCTATGATCCTGTCCAATTTCATCTAACTTTTAGGAAGCCGTGGAGAGTGAATAAAAGGAGAAATGGGGAGTTTTCTCAATTGCACAAGGGTACGTAAGAGAGCTATTGGTTGCAAGGTATATACCAAGAAGAAAAGGTGTTGCGGTGAAAAATATGTACGATTTAAAGCAAAATTAGTTGCTAAAGAGAACATGAGGGCTTTGAATATTTATCACTTGTGGTACTCATCAGTTTGTATTATGTTAATTTTTGTAACACTCTCCAGCACGATGTTAAGATGTCTTTTCTACATAGTGATTTAGATGAAAATATACACATGTCTCTACCAGATGGATATAAATTAAATTGGAAACATAACTTGGTTTGCAAATTGAAGAAATCTCTTTATCGCTTAAATTAACTTTGAGACAAGGGTATTTGAGATTTGATGAGTTTATGAAATGTCACAATGAAGAATGAGTTTGAGATGAAAGATCTTGGTGAAGCAAAGAAGATCCTTGACATGGAGATCACTTGTGAGAGAGGAAAGGGTTTGGTGTACTTGATCATAAGCATACCGGGAAAAATTGTTGTTGAAATTGAGAGTTAATATTCAATCAAACCGGTAAGTACGTACCTCTTTAGCTTATCGTTTTAAATTGAGTTCTTTATTATCTTCTAAAACTAGTGAAGAAAGGTTCTTCCTATGGCAAATATGTCATATTCTAATTTGGTTAGTGTTTGATGTATGCAATACTATGCTCTTGTCTCTAGATCATATATTTCTCATGAAGTCGGTTTGGTGAGTCGTTATATGCATAATTCTGGTAAAAAAAAACATCAATAAATATTGAGGCATCTTCATTGTAGAGATGTTTGTTTGCGTTGTTAGTGAGTTAATCCTGACATTCAAAACTTTGTTGTTGTCTATGTCCATTGAGAATATTCAAATATATATATATATATATATATATATATATTTTAAATATAGAAGGTATTTCACAACACATCGGGTAGACTAATCTTTGTAGCTGTGGTAATACAAAGAGGCAGCAATGTACTTCTAGCCCTTGAGTCAAACGGTATGCCAAAACAGAGTGGTGAACCCAAAACATGAATTCATGAAGTTCAAACTCGAGTTGAGAGTTCTAAACCTTTGTTCACTTTCCACTGTACAAACACCTTAGAGTTATTATCCAGGTAATTTACATAAAAGAAAGTCTACTACATAAAACATAAGTGTGCTTATTATAGAGGTCCATTTTGTGGTCCTCTGTAGCATTGTCTACTGCGTAGGCTATAAAGGAATTTATTTAGCTTTGTCTACCACATAAAATGTGTTTGTTATGGCTAGATGGACTTACGAGTTATTTTGGGGTTGATGTAAACCAAGTGGAGGTTTATTATGATAGACAAATTGCTAGTATCTTGGAGGTTCAGCATGATAGACATTGTAGTTAAAGTACATATAATTCTTCAAAGGGTAATGTTAAAGAGACTATATTTTAAACCATATTTTTTAACCACATAATGCAATTGTTGACGGTTTGGTCTTTTTAAAAAAAAAAAAAATTAAAATTATGAAGTCTTATTTTATTGCCATATCATGTGATTTATGAAATGTAGTTTAAAGAGATGGTCTCCCAAGCATTTTTCTTTTTTCAAAAGATTGCAACCGAGAACAGCTCCGTTGATATGTTTGTTGACTAAGATTGTTGGTGCTAAGTTTAAGTATTACTTGAACTTTGTGGCTCACATTAAGGTTTGGCTTCATGTCCATTTTGACATATTGTATTTTTCCATGATAATGTTAGAGTGCAATTGACCTTGTAGTTTTAACGAAAAAAAATAATGAAGCTTGTGAGATTGGTTTGGTTTGAGTTGTTCTTTTAAGAATTTAGAAATATTTATGATGATTTATCATATATATATATATATATTTTTTTTTTTAATAACGATAGAATAATTACACTATATTCATCAGTTACAAGGAATGAGACTCAAACATGGGGCAGACACTAGAGCCACTAGTCAACTTGAGTACACTCTGCAATTTTCTTATTATTTTGGAGATTGTTAAATATTTGCTTCATTTCTATTGGGCTTTCTAATTGAGTGTGTCTAATAGGAAGTGGAGATTGTTAAGTATTAGCTTGTTGTATATCCTATCTTTTGAATTGGCTATTGCTTTTTTGGGCGTGTGGAGGGCTCAAAACGGTCAAGCTTTGCACATCCTGTATATTACGTTAATTTTGCATACATGGAAGCCTAAGGGCCTAGAAGAAGGTAGATAAGTTTTTGCCCCACAAACGAAAGGCTAAATGCTAATGAAAAAAGATCTGGATTGGTGTGCTTTAACTTCATTTCATATGCTGCATCATACAAGATATGGATTCCAATTGACTTGCAAGCATCTTGGATGATGGAGTAGTTTCCTTCTCAAATTCGACCTGTTTTCTCATAGATTATCCTCTTTTTTTTTCATTAATTGTAGAAAAAGAATGTGTGGCTGAAAAGTATATCTCATTAATACGTGAAGAAAGAATATATACAATTACATGCCTTGCACAACAAGGTACTATCCCTACAATATAGGAATACACTTATAATTAGGATTACAATCATATCTAGACTCCAACTAGGAAGCTATTTCTAACACTCCCCCTCAAGTTGGAGAGTGGATATCAAGAACTCCCAACTTGCGCAACATAGTCGAAAACTTATCCTTCCCGAGAGGCTTGGTGAATAAGTCTGCCAACTGGTGTGCCGTACCAACATACTTGGTTGTGACTGTGCCATCCGCAATCTTATCTCGTATAAAGTGACAATCCATCTCAATGTGACGAGTCCGCTCATGAAAAACAGGATTAGCAGCTATATGTAACGCTGCTTGATTATCGCAAAATAAAGCAGAAGGACCATCCAAAGGAATGTTCAAGTCCTTTAATAAATACCGAAGCCAAACTAACTCACAACAAGCACCGGCCATAGCCCTATATTCGGCCTCAGCTGAAGAAAGTGAAACAGTTTTCTGTCGCTTCGTCCGCCACGAAATCAAAGAATTGCCTAAGAAAACACAATACCCAGAAGTTGAACGACGAGTGATAGGACAACCTGCCCAGTCAGAATCACAAAATGCGACCAACTTGGTGTGGTTGTCTGAACGGAATAATAAACCTTGTCCTGGAGTAGACTTTAAATAACGAACAACACGAAGCGCAGCATCCATATGAGGTACACGTGGCTCATGCATAAAACGGCTCAAAACATGCACAGAATATGTGATATCCGGCCGAGTGATGGTGAGGTAGATTAACCGTCCTATTAACCGCCGATACTTTTCAGGATCCTTGAGAAGTTCTCCTTGATCAGATAGTTTTGTATCATCCATAGGGAAAGCAATCGGCCGGGCTCCCAGAAAACCATAATCCTTGAGGATCTCCAGTGCATACTTTCGTTGTGAAATATAAATCCCACGTTGAGATCGAGAAACCTCAATACCCAAAAAATATTTTAAATCACCAAGATCTTTTATTCGAAAGTGATCTCGAAGAAAAGACTTCAGAGAATCGATGGCACCAACATCATTGCCTGTAATCACAATATCATTTACATAAATGAGCAAGGCTGTGAAAGAAGTACCGGATTTTCTGGTGAACAATGAGTAGTCAGCTTTGGATTGATGAAATCCGGCAGAAAGAATGGCACTAGTGAACTTGGCAAACCATTGACGAGAAGCCTGCTTGAGACCATAAAGAGACTTGTGGAGGCGACACACAAGATTCTCCCCCTGTCGCCGAAGGCCAGGAGGAGGAGACATGTAAATTTCCTCATCCAAATCACCATGCAAGAAAGCATTATTAACATCAAGCTGATGGAGAGACCAAGACTGGCTAGCAGCAAGGGCAAGAAGACAACGCACTGTAATCATCTTGGCAGTAGGAGAAAAAGTGTCATGATAATCAATACCTGCAGCTTGAGTGAAACCCTTAGCCACCAAGCGAGCTTTGTAACGCTCAATAGAACCATCAGAATTATGCTTTAGTTTGTACACCCACTTACAATCAATAGGAACTTTGCCAGGAGGTAAGGGAGTTAAGGTCCAAGTACCGTTGGCATGTAAAGCCTCAAGCTCCTCATTCATGGCACGATGCCAATTAGGATCACGAGCAGCCTCTGCAAAAGAAGATGGCTCCAAACTCCGACTGACAGCGTAAATATATGAAAGATGATGGGGAGATAACCGGTGGTAAGAAATAAAATTACAAAGTGGATATCGCGTACCTTTAACAGAACTGGGCTGCGAAGACGATGGGTGTGGAGGCAAAATCACTTGCGAGCAAACATAGTCTTTTAAATAGGACGGGGGATGGTGAGTGCGAGATGAGGTGCGAGTGGCTGGTAAAGGAGGTGGAGGTGCCGTGGGTGAGGAGGGATTAAGAGGGGCCGAGGGTGATGAGGGGTCAATGTCGGTGGAGGGAGGGACAGGTGGGGCCGGGACTAAAATGGGAGAAGTGGGTGGCATAGAAGTGGAGGAAGGAAGAGGGGAGATGGGGTCGGTGACAGGAAGCAGTGGAATGGGTACGGGAGGAGGAGGTGAAGGGGACGTGGGACCAGGAGAAGGGGAATAGGGAAGGTCCGGGAAAGGGGGAATGGGAAGAGAAGGTGTGGGGGTTTGGGTAGGTGGGGACGGGGCAGCAAAAGGGAAGGAATCTTCATGGAAAATAACATCGCGACTGGTGAAGGTGCGGTGAGTTTCTAAGTCATATAATTTGTATGCTTTTTGGCCAAGAGGGTAACCAATGAAAGCACATCGTTGGGCCCGAGGGGAAAATTTTGTGGTAGGATGGATAGAGGTGGCATAAGCAAGGCAACCGAAGACACGAAAATGGTCATAGGATGGGGTTGTAGTATGGAGGACCTCAAAAGGAGATTTATTATGTAAAAGTCGAGTAGGTAGACGATTGATGGTATAAGCAGTGGTAAGAACACATTCACCCCAAAATTTGAGGGGAAGGTGTGATTGAAAACGAAGGGCGCGAGCGGTTTCAAGAAGGTGCCTATGTTTGCGTTCAACAACGCCATTTTGTTGCGGAGTGTAAACACAAGAAGTTTGAAAAAGAACCCCATGATCAGAAAAAAAATTGCGAAGAGAAACAAATTCTCCCCCATTATCGGTACGAATGCTTCGAACTTGAGTGTGAAATTGGGTATTAACATAGGCAAAAAAGGATTTGATTAGTTGTTAAGTATCAGATTTGTGCGTCATGAGAAAGACCCACGTAAAGCGGGAAAAATCATCCACAATAGTCAAAAAATAATGAGCACCAGTAAGGGAAGATTGACGATTCGGACCCCAAATATCACAATGAATTAAATCAAAAGGAAAAGTTGTAGAAATTGAACTTAAACCAAAAGGTTGACGAGTTTGTTTTGCCAAAGGACAAACAGTACAAACATGACTAGAATCAAATGAACAATTAAGGAAATTAGAGGCTAAAATTTGCAAACGGCTAGAAGAAAGGTGACCAAGACGGCGATGCCATAATGAGGATGGGATGGTGATGAGGTTGCATAGTGGTTGACGGGTGGGAAGGGAGGAGGTAAGGGCCACGAGGTAATAAAGGTCACCACGTCGCTTACCCACACCAATCATCGCCTTCGAAACCAAGTCTTGCAAAACACACCAAGAAGGAAAAAATGTTACGGAACACGATAAACCATCTGTAAGCTTACCAACCGATAAAAGGTCCACTTTAAAATTGGGGACACATAAAACATCTTCCAAGTCAATCAAAGAATTTAAACGAAGAGTGCCAGTTAAAGTAATTGGAGCAGTGTCACCGCTAGGCAAAGAAACAGGTGGCATGTGCGAAGCAGAAGTATTAATCAAACATGAAGCGGATGAAGTGATATGATTCGTGGCGCCACTGTCAATGATCCATGGACCATGATGAGAAGCCACGGGAAACAAACCTGAGGCAAGGTGATCACGGGAAACTATATTAGCCTGAGGAGGAGATGCCGGGTTGTCATTGAGGGCAGCAAGGAGACGATGATGCTGTTCGGCAGAAAGATGGGGCATGGCAACTTGTAGATCATGCAAAGTGGGCGGCGGCGTGTGATGGGCTGGTGGGCCAGGGTGCGGAAGGAGATCATCCAACATAGGCTGATGTGCATGATTAGCAGATGGGCGTGAGTGGCTTGCGGAGCTGCGAATGGGCCGAGAGGCAGCATTGTTGCTGCGAGCAGAGGGAGCAGCAACGCTGCGGGCAGAACCTGCGGAAGTGGAGGATCGGCGGGGAGGTCTCCACGGCTGACCATGGAGAGGATGTCCAACCGGATACCCATGAAGCTTGTGGCAAGTATCACGGGTGTGAAAGTCATAACCGCAATAGGTGCAATGTAGAGGAGGCCGATCGGACGAAGACCGAGGAGAGCTACGCACCACCATGGCAGCAGGGGGCTCGGCAGTACGTGAAAAACCAAGTGCACGTTGTTTTTCGGCTTGAGAAACAGAGGAACAAGCTTGGCGGACTGTGGGCAAAGGATTCATAAGAAGAATTTGGTCCCGAACGGCGGCAAACGATTCATTGAGACCCATAAGAAACTGCATAAGTTGTTGGCGATCATGTTTGGTGCCACAAGAACAAGAACATGCATCACTATAGGAGGCAAGCTCGTCCCAAAGACCTTTGAGGCGAGTGAAGTATGTGGAGACCGAGGAGGACCCTTGGGAGATGGTGGCAATTTCACGATTCAGGTGGAAGATACGGGGAGCATTAGACTGTGAAAAACGTTCATGAAGATCGTCCCAAACAGCCTTAGCGGTGGTGGAAAAAAGAACGGATTCGGCAAGGTCGAGCTCCAGGGAATGGAGGATCCATGAAAGGATCATATCATTGCAGCGCCTCCAAGAGGCGTGAGCATCGGGGTCTTCGGCAAGGTCGGGTTCGTCAATGTCACCGGTGATAAAACCAAGTTTATTCTTGGCGCTTAAGGAGATGTGCATCCCGCGTGCCCAGGTTGTGTAGTTATCTCCGTTTAACTTTTTGGAGACAAGAACAAGGTTGGGATGGTCGGAATGGTGAAGATAAAAAGGGTTGGGGCCATCGGAAGAAGAGTCTCCCATGAGGAAGGAGAAACGGCAGGGATGACTGCCGAAAAAAATTGCAGTTTTGAAAAAAAACTAGGGTTTGCAACCTGCTATGTATACCATGTAGAAAAAGAATGTGTGGCTGAAAAGTATATCTCATTAATACGTGAAGAAAGAATATATACAATTACATGCCTTGCACAACAAGGTACTATCCCTACAATATAGGAATACACTTATAATTAGGATTACAATCATATCTAGACTCCAACTAGGAAGCTATTTCTAACATTAATCAACAAAGTAGAGGCCAGAGAGTCGGAGACTAAGGTACTGTCACTAGATTAACAATCTATCTGCGTTTTTCAAAACACTACATGTATTCGGAGGGAAAGTGAATGACTAAATTGATGAAAGTGTTGATTATTTGCACTTTCTGAGGGGTTTATCCATGTAAGTGCCAATAGAGAGCACAGTTGGTGCTCATCACAGCTCAAAGCAAGTGTAGCCAATTGATGGGCCACTTCATTCAATTGCTAGGACGATTCATTAGTTAGAAATTATATGGATTTAGGAAGAACCTAGCTAGTTGGTTATCTCCTATACTTTTCTCGGATGTAAGCTCCTTTGAGTAATAATGAAATCATGCTCAAAAGAAACGAACCCAATCGTATCATTGTTTATTTACACTAAGCCTTAAGGAGGCGTTTGGTCTGCAGGAATGGACTTGAGAATACCTTTTGCAAAACAGGTTTTCATTTTTCAAGTATAAAAACTGGTGAAAGATACGTTCAGTAGACTGTTTTGTGAAAATATACTTAGAAAAGGAAGAACGCAGAAAACAATGTTTACCTTAAGTTCTGTAGAACATTGATAAGCACAAATTGTACTACTTATTTTATCCCTTAAAACGACATTTTGTAGTGATATCTTTGCTTTTAGTTGAGGTCATGACATGTTTATGCATTTTTTTTTATCTAGATTAATATGACAGAGAACTATATCATAAGTCATTGGTTTCCATGGCTAGTCAAATAGGTCTGGGAATTGTTTCAAATATCATTGACCTATATTTGTGTTTGTCATTGGGCTTCAATAGTTTACATTGGTATTATTTAACTTTTGTGAAGGGTGAAGGAAAAGGCACGTGACCACTTCAACAAGAAGGTTGGATTTATCTTTTCATTTGCACGAAAAAGAGGGAGGAAAGCTCTGCTTTCTCTTCTAATGTACATACCACGTCGACAACTCAGTTCAGGAATGAGAATGATCCAGAAAGATGGGCACCCAAATTTCCATTTCAAATTTCAGTTCCTGAATTCTTAGCAGGAGCATGGGTTCTGGTTATTGGTCCATTACTTACTGGTGTCAACTGATTTGAGGATTTAGCCACTTTTAGATTTATTGGAAGTCAATTGATTTGGGGGATTAAAATTTCAATTACTAAGCAACTGGAGAGTCGAAGAAACTGATTGGGAGGCTATGACTACAATGAGTAAACCTAGGCGGTACAAGGCAATAACTTGGCTTTAAACCTTTGTCGGTTACGAGAAAAAAAAAGCTACGGCGAGAAGAAGGAAGACAAAGAAGAAAAAAAGAAACGGCTGGGCATTAATCTAGTCAATTGGGGCTAATCATAAATGAAGCAGAAGAAGAGAAAACAAAAAGATTAAAAAAAAAAAGGATTATCATTGAAGAAGGCATTGGCAAAGCAAGGAAAAAAGGCAGTGGGAGAGCAAGCGGATTTTCAGGCTTTTTCTGAACTTATCTTTCTTTTAGTTTTATGAATTCAATAATATTTTCGATTATGTTTCGGAATTAATTTTCCTTAGCTACGATGTAGCCATGACTATAAATGCTTAAATTCTGAATTGAATTATTTTCAAGTTTTCAATTTTCATTAAGTATCATTTGTTGTGCTTATATGCTTGGTTGTAGTCCTGGTGATTAGTTACCATCTTAACTTTTTCTTAGTAAATTTGATGTAAGTTGTGCAGATGCCATGTTTTCAACTTGAGTGATAGCTTCTTGCAAATAGATACCATAAAATACCTAGTAGTAGATGCCATACTCTAGGATTTGTGTAGTCTTTATATAAATTTCCACTTATCGTAATGAGTTTCATTATGTTAAACTAATCCAGATGCCATGGATGGTGATGCGAGTTTTATACGCGCACAAATTAAACCCTCTTTTTGTCAAATTGTAGTATAGGTGCAAGTAGGGATCGTTCTGGACCGGGGATTAGGAGGGATTGTTAATCTCTTGGAAACTGACTTAAAAACGTAAAAACAATATAAAACACTAAACTAGACTCAAAGAATTCAAAAATACTTTAAAACATAAACTAAACAGATTCTAACAAGTTCAAAAGACTCAAAACTCTTAAAAACACAAACTAAATTGATTTCTAACTAATTTGACATTAAAGTAAAGGGGGATTTAGGTTTTGACAAAATTAAACTAAATGAACAAATTGCAATTAAAACAGAATGTAAATATGAATGTGAATAAAATATAGATGATAGAATAGCCAAGGGGTTCTTCTCCACACATGTTACACTTGCATACAAGATTGATTCTCAGTTGGTCTTTCGATAAATTATGAAACTCAACGCCCCGGGTTAATTAGGTCCGCTTAAATTAACCGTCAAGTTTTCCTTAAGTTAATGAATTGGATGGGTTAGCGCAACGCAATTCACCACATTCTCCAAAAGTCCTTTACGTGAACAGCACAATAAAGATACAATCAAAGATCATTAAGCATTATGAAAACTATAAGTGTTGACGAGGCATTCGTTACTATGATGAGCATGAAACTCGTGCCAAGAATTCATTTAACGCGATTGTTTATAAGCAACCTCCACTACTTGTGAATATAAGTTCATAATGATTAGGTGAAATTCACTTATATTCTAGCGTCATATTTATGCATGAAAATTAAGCGCGCATTCTTAATAAACATTCATAAATAAGTTATCAATCAAACGGTTAAACAAATTGAATCCACAACTTATGAAATTCCAACGAAATTTAATCAATTCATATTGCAAATATAAACATAGTTTCGAATCATCCCCTAGCTAAAGGGGGTTTAGTTCCTCATAACTTTGAAATCAAAGAAACACCTAAACATTCCAACAACTCAAACTTGAATTGTATGAACGTTTAGGCCCTCTTATCTTCCTCGTTGTTGTAGCACAAGGTCTAAGGTGAGGTTTGGGGAATTATGGAAATGGATGAGGAATGGTGGAAGGGGGACTCACGGTTTGGATTCTAAGGGGAAGATGGGAAGCTCACGGCTAGGGAATAATGGAAGTGTTTGAGGGGTGTTGTGTTGTGAATGAGATGTTTTTGAATGAATGAATGCAAGGGTATTTATAGGAGTAGTGGAGGGAACATATGGCTATGTCATTTGTAGGTGAAGTAGGTGGATGTTGTAGGTGAAGTAGGTGGATGTTGTAGGTGAAGTAGGTGGATGTTGTAGGTGATTATGAGTGATAAGTGATAAGTGTATGATATGTTAAGTGATAAGTGAATGATTATGATAAGTGATAAATGAATGTATGATATGATAAGTGGTGAATGATATGTGGTGAATGATAAGTGGTAGTGTTTAAGTATTTAAAATAGGGAACAAAGCCCTTCCTTGCATGGCAAGGAAGGGAGACACAAGGAAACACACGACAATGTCCTAAGGTTGCTAGGAATGTTGTTTTTGTGTTCTAAAATGCGTAGGAGTTTTCAATGATGCTCAAACATGAGGTCTTTTTAGGATTTAACTTTCCTACTTCAAGTCTTCAATTTCCTCCATCCTTTTGGCTCCAAGCATATGATATCCATTCCAATCTCTAATTTGCTCCAAAAGGCTCCAAAAGGCATCCTTTTGCATACTTTGCCCTTAGAACCTGAAACACACAAAAGAAGCATAAAGAACTAAAATAACTAAAGAAATATAACGTAAATGTACGAGAACAAGCCATTTAAGTCGCATAAATATGCTCCTATCAAATACCCCCACACTTAGCTTTTGCTAGTCCTCGAGCAAAACAGAAAAACAAAACAAAAAGAACAAAACACAACCTACACCTTCCAACAATCGTATCAGGGACTTCCAATGCACATGACAAATTAAAAATCATTATTCTCACAGATTTGAGCCATCTTTACACTTAAGTACATTCTTACTCATAGTCACCACATACTAGTTCACAATTAAGCATTTAAAACCATGTTTTGAATGTAGTAACATGCCTTAGAGAATTCCCTCAATTTCTTACTAGATGTACTCTCGTTTTTCACACAGATTTTCTGACTACACACCCTACACTAGGTATATGTGAGAAGATTGATGTAAACATGTAGACGAACACTCACATATGTTATAATAAGGAAAGCATTTTCTGGAGTTAATAAGCATGTTTAGATATGATCTCATGAATGGAATGCTACTACTTAGACGCGAGAACCAGTGACACCATAAGCCCATACCAAGTTCAAACTCCACAAATTGAAATACACAACACTCAAGATAGAAGTCAAGGGTTGTAACGGGGCTTGGGGTATGTGGATAACAAAGAAGGGATATGGAAAACAAAGGTTTTTTAAAGAAATAGTGAGCAAAGCATTTGAATCAACTTAGAATTCTCTTTTGAATGAAAACTCAACTTTTGAACAAAAAGGGAGAGTTTAGACAATTTACACCCAGAATTGGTGTTTTGGAACCTTTCTTCAATCACTTATTCTTTCTTTTTTTTTTTTTTTTTTTTTTTTTTTTTCTTTTCTTTTGAATCTCAAAACATCAACACTTAAACATTCTCTCCCCCACACTTATTTTCTTTCATAATGTAACTCAAAAGGAATTCAATTAAGTCATGCTCACTATCTTTTAAGAACAAGGGTGGGGATTGTCCTAAACTAGGCTAGGTGAGGAAAATGTGGGTAGACAAAGAATAAAGGCTAAACAAGGCTCAACGGGGTTAAAACTTACAACATATACGAAGTATGGGAAGTAAGGCTATTTGGCTATGGTGGTGGTCACTACACAACTTCTTCTTGAATATGTGTTATGCAAATCAATAACATGCTTTGAATGAAATGGGCATGAGTTCTAGCATTTGGAACTATATGATGAAACGCCTTCTAAGTAGTAACCAAGCAAAGAATAATGAGATCATGCAACGACTTTAGAAAACAAGAAATCACAGATTAAACTCTCCAAAGAACGTTATAGGCTCAAGTCTCTCAGGGTTGTAGCGTTTGTTTGAGTTCCTTCCTTCAAGCATGTTACAAAAACGAATTTTTTTTCTTTTATGATTGCATGTGAAGTCATACATTATAACCATAACCAAGCATATACCAAGAGTAAATCATACTTTTCTCTATGTTTATAACTCTTTCTAACCGTCATGCAATTATAAACCAAATCCTTATCATTGTGTTGGAAGGTACCCTAAGACACAAACACACAAAAACGACTCAAAACACTCTTTTTAGGGTTTTTAAAACAAGTTTTTCAAAATTTTATGTGATTTTCGGAGTTATAAAACAAAACACACTAAAACACTCTAAAACAACTTAAAAACACCTTAAAACAGCAAGGAACAACATTTGAAGTTATGGGTGATAAAATCCCACGAATTTGCATTAAATAAACTTAGTTACCCCCCCCCCCCCCCCCCCCCCCCACACTTAAATCAAACATTGTCCTCAATGTTTTAAGCATATGGTTCACACAAAACATAAGTAAACACACAAAAAACATTTAAACATACTAAACATGGCAGAATGTAATTAACAAAGAGAAGAGTTTAGAGACGCAAATCTGGTTATAGAGTGTAAATTCCATCTTCTCCTTGGTAATTGCATTGAGGCTTTTGATCTTTGTGATTCCACAGGCTTACTCTTGAACTGGTTTCTGCCCATCGTTGATTTTCCTTTGTGCTACTTCTTGAACTGGGCAGCATGATGGTTCATTTGGTCTCCCCCGAAGGTCTGAGCTTACCCCTTTGGTCTGTTTCTTTGTTCAATCTTTCCAATTCGTATTGAAAAGGGTTGGAGGATAACTCAGCCTATGTTTGTCTCCACATGCTTCAATGTATCATTTTCACTTGCCTTACTCGCTCCCCTTTGCAGAAGTGGTCCCTTCTCCGGAAGTGTATCAACCGTTGAAGATGACTACTCGAGAGCAACGCTAGGTAAGCAATCAGGAATAGATTCCAGGCAGTTGGCTCCAGATCGGAAGACTGACTCCAAGTGCCGGCTGATTGCTTCTTTTACTTTGCCATGCGAGTAAGAACAAGGACAAAGAAAAAGACAGGGAAAGAGCATGATATGAGATACTTTTGCTTTTGATCTTGATGATATGAGATACCTTTGCTTTTGAAGAAGCGGTGAATGAATCAGCACATGTATTTGTTGTGCTGTTTCCTCCTGGGTCATCTGTACTCCAGGCATCTGGTATCATCTTTGGGGAAGAAGAAAGAATTGAGTATTTTGAAAGGCTTTGCTGGGAGTGCGCCCTCAGAGGTGAGGGAGAGGTGGACATTTTCTTCAGGTTTGCCCTGCCATAAAAGACGAAGGTCGACATATATAGAGATAATATCAAGTGGTGGTACTTTTTACCCTTGTCGACAAACGTTTTGATCCCGCAATTCCGGCTTTTTGAAATAGTGGCGCCTCTTCGATCTCTGAATACGCCTCTTCGATTTCTGAGCAGGCGCCCCTTCGATTTCTGAACGACGCCCCTTCGCTTTCTGAACGACACGTGGTAGTGCAGATGCGGCTCCTTTTGACAAAGCTGCACGCGTCTTCTGAAAAGCAGAGAAAGCGTCGCCGAACTTTGCGCTTGTCGGCTAAAGATATGTAGTTGCGGTGATGGCCTCCACGTGTTGTCTGAAAAGAAGAAATCTTTTGACAAAGTTGAACGCGTCTTCTGAAAAGCCGAGAAAGCGTCGCCAAAATTACGCCGGAAATTCCGGCTTTTTGAATCGGTGGACGCGTCGCCTTGGCTTTTTTATTGAGCTATCGATCACCACAACAAACACACTCTGAAGATTTCCCATTCTTGAAGATCGACTCCGGCCCTTTGAAATTTAACTCCATCCCTTTTCTTTGAACAGTTTTGAAAAATGGCAAACTCATCGAACCTTAGCTTGGAATTGAGCCTTAGCAGTGATACGGGCGCGCCGCGTCAAGGTAACGTATGGCGCCCTTCTTTCTTATCTTCTAACGGTCTTCTTACAGTTGAAGACTCCGTGATGCAGGACGCCACAACAGCTACAATAGTAGCTAGGAACCTCCTCACTCCAAAAGATAGTAGGCTGCTGTCAGGACGGTCCGATGAGTTGGCCGTTCAAGAGTCCCTCGCACTTAGTGTTCAGTGTGCGAGTTCTGTGTCCAACATGGGCCAACGCCTGCTTGCCCGCTCCTGTCAGGTGGAATCATTGATGGCAGAGGTGGAGAGTCTTAAGCAAGAGATCCAGCAGCTTAAGTACGAGAATAGAAGTTTGCATGTGCTTGCAAATAACTATTCGTCGGGCATGAAGAGAAAGCTTGATGAGCTGCAAGAATCTGAGGGTCGAATTCACAGTGACCGTCAAAGGCTTGCGGCTTGTCTCCAGAGGCACCTTTTTCCTGGGTCATCCAGCGCTTGGCCAAGTATTGAGGCCTGGAATGCTCTAGCTCCGATGGCTTCCGCTCCGATGCCTCCCGCTTCTGCGCCTTCCGCTCCTATGCCTTCCGCTTCTATTCCTTCTGCTTCGACGCCTCGTAGCGGGGCTTCACGTAAACATCCTCTGTGAAGGCTCCATCTTTCTCCATGTTTAGTATCTTTTTTTTTTTTTTTTTTTTTTTTTTTTTTTTTTACATAAATAAAATCAAACGGCATGGAATTTATCTTTGAATGAGCGGTGATACTTGAAATGATCCGGTAATAGTTTAAATTCCAGATTGGGTGCCTGAATTATTAACCACATGTTAGTATAAAAGAAAATTGAAATTCGGGGAGGCGGCTTACCTGTGTGCTCCAAAATGAACTCCAGAATAAACACCCCTTCGAAAGTTATGACTTGTCCCGTGTCATAAAATCCAACTTCCTTGGGAATTGTGGTTTCAAATATGTCCTCTTTGATGCCTTCTACATCTTCTCCAGCCACTACCTTCTCTTGAATCATTCTTCTTGGTGTACAAAGTCCTTTGAAGAATTCAACACCATCTAAAACTTGCTGTGTTGCACCAAGAATTTGAATAGCATTTTGCACCTTTGGGAAGGCTTCCACGATGTCCTTTTTACTCTCTTCTTGGTTGGGAATCAAAAACCTGCTAGGAAAAGGGACATTGGGTGGAATAACATCAGAATAACATGGAATTGGGACGTCCTTACTGGTGGTGGGTGGTTTAGAGGGCTTAGGGGGCTGCGGCAAGGGTTGTTCTACCCTTGCCGTGTGCATGTCTTCTTCCTCCTCCTCAATTAGCAGCTCTTCATCCACTTCTAGGCTATGTTTGGACATTTTTAGGTCAGCTCCAACCTCCATAGCACTTCCCAAAGTGATAGCATTATGGATTTCAAAATCTTCCTTCGAGTTTTCAATAGTTGAGTTGGAGAGTTCACTTTGCTCTTGAATTTGTTTCATGAACTCCATAATCTGCCCAAATTGCTCGTCCAATTTACCCAACTTCTTGTCTTGATTTTGTTCGTCCTACGTCAAAGAGGTTAGTAATTGAAAATTTTTATCATTATCCATGGACATACTTGAACTTGATTGGAATTGTTGTGGGGGAGGTTGTGGTGGCTGCATAGGTGTTGTATTGAACTCCTCATATGGTTGCCAATATGCTTCTTGTTGAGCCTCCTTGGCTTGATTTTGTGACCCCTGCGCCAAAGAATTTATTTCATTAAGAATTTGATTATAATCTATTGGCGAACTTGAATTTAATTGAGCATATTGCATATGAAGTTGTGGTGGCTGCATAGGTCTTGAATAGAACTCCTCATATGGTTGCCAATATGCTTCACGTTGAACTTGTTGATCTTCCCACCATATAGAGTTTGAATGATCCCTCCAATCTCTTTGTGGACATTGATTGGCTTGAAATCCTTGCCTATATGAAGCACCAAATGTAGGGACACTCTGCATTGTGGTCCTTTCGGCATACGGCGACAATTTAGAAGTAAGATTTGCCAATTGAGCTTGAATGCTAGCAAAATCCATATCTTACTTCTCTAGTACCTAAAATCAAAGAAAGAGAACTAAATCAAATATCAAAAGTAACAACAAACAAAGAAAACAACACTAAGTTAGAAACTAAAACGAAAACAACTAAACCAAAAAAAAAGAAAAGAACCAAGGGATTAGCAAAGTTGCTAATCCCCGGCAACGGCGCCAAAATTTGATGCGATATTTATACGCACACAAACTAAACCCTATTTGTGACAATTGTAGTAATGATGTAAGTAGGGATCGTTCTAACCGGGGATTAACTAGGGATGCTAAATACTTGACTCAAATAAATAAAACTAACTTTTAAAACACTAAGACAAACTAAAAGACTCAAAACAAGTTTAAAAGACTCCAAATACTCAAAAACATAAAATAAGACAAATCAAATGAATAAGACTTAACAAAATAGGGGGGGGTGATTGTGGTTGGACGAGATTAAATTAAACGGACAGATTATAATTTAAAACAGATAGTAAAGATGAATGTGATGAAAATATGGATGATGGAATAGCTAAGGGGTTCTTCTCCACACATGTTACACTTGCATACAATATTGATTCTCAGTTGGTCTTTCGATAAATTATGAAACTCAATGCTCCAAGTTAATTAGGTCCGCTTAAATTAACTTTCAGATTTCCCTAGATTCGTTGGATTGAATGGAATACGCATTACAACCAAATTATTCTTAATCAAAGTCCCTAACTATGGAATACGCATGATAGAGACATTCAACAAAGATCATTAAGTTCAACGGAAATCATAAACATCGACGAGGCATTCGTTACTATGATGAGCATGAAACTCGTGCCAAGAATTCATTTAACGCGATTGTTTATAAGCAACCTCCACTACTTGTGAATATAAGTTCATAACGATTAGGTGAAATTCACTTATATTCTAGCGTCATATTTATGCATGAAAATTAAGCGCGCATTCTTAATAAACATTCATAAATAAGTTATCAATCAAACGGTTAAACAAATTGAATCCACAACTTATGAAATTCCAACGAAATTTAATCAATTCATATTGCAAATATAAACATAGTTTCGAATCACCCCCTAGCTAAAGGGGGTTTAGTTCCTCATAACTTTGAAATCAAAGAAACACCTAAACATTCCAACAACTCAAACTTGAATTGTATGAACGTTTAGGCCCTCTTATCTTCCTCGTTGTTGTAGCACAAGGTCTAAGGTGAGGTTTGGGGAATTATGGAAATGGATGAGGAATGGTGGAAGGGGGACTCACGGTTTGGATTCTAAGGGGAAGATGGGAAGCTCACGGCTAGGGAATAATGGAAGTGTTTAAGGGGTGTTGTGTTGTGAATGAGATGTTTTTGAATGAATGAATGCAAGGGTATTTATAGGAGTAGTGGAGGGAACATATGGCTACGTCATTTGTAGGTGAAGTAGGTGGATGTTGTAGGTGAAGTAGGTGGATGTTGTAGGTGAAGTAGGTGGATGTTGTAGGTGATTATGAGTGATAAGTGATAAGTGTATGATATGTTAAGTGATAAGTGAATGATTATGATAAGTGATAAATGAATGTATGATATGATATGTGGTGAATGATAAGTGGTAGTGTTTAAGTATTTAAAATAGGGAACAAAGCCCTTCCTTGCATGGCAAGGAAGGGAGACACAAGGAAACACACGACAATGTCCTAAGGTTGCTAGGAATGTTGTTTTTGTGTTCTAAAATGCGTAGGAGTTTTCAATGATGCTCAAACATGAGGTCTTTTTAGGATTTAACTTTCCTACTTCAAGTCTTCAATTTTGTCCATCCTTTTGGCTCCAAGCATATGATATCCATTCCAATCTCTAATTTGCTCCAAAAGGCTCCAAAAGGCATCCTTTTGCATACTTTGCCCTTAGAACCTGAAAACACACAAAAGAAGCATAAAGAACTAAAATAACTAAAGAAACATAACGTAAATGTACGAGAACAAGCCATTTAAGTCGCATAAATATGCTCCTATCAGATGGTTGCATAGTGGAATATACATAATAGTCTATGACACACCCTAACCTAAATGGAGGCATGATGGCCGTCATGTGAGGGTGACGTAGCCATGTGCGCAATGCGGAAGTGATAGTGATACAAATATGTGAGTAAATAAAAACCAAACTAGCTACTTTACAATAGGTAAGTATATAAGTACGAGTGAAGGTGTTTAAAATAGTAATGCAAGTGCTCAGAGCGTAGGTAACCTAAGTGCAATCCAACAGGCTAAGTATTAATTATACAAGACATGAAAGAAATCCCTACATTAATTGAAGTCTGTTAGAACCACCGTAGAATCCTCGTAAGCCACCAACACAAACTTCTACCTAGAACCTGGAGGGGCGTAAAATAGAAAGTGAGAGTGGGCAAAAACAAAGTTTTTGAAAACATCTTTGCCTTTAGAAATATAATAACCCCTCACTACAAAACCCGTATAATTTTCCAAAAAATAATACTACATACGTATCTAGAAATCATTCACGAAAGCAATGGAAATCAAGTATATGCCATGTCACTATCTTAGCAGTAAATATGTAAGCCAGGTGATATAAATCAATGTAAAAATGATATGCCAGCCGGAGTCACCTAATGTGACATGTACGACATTAAACCTGCACATGAGTCAGAACCACCTAATGTGGTCTGTACGACAGGCTAGGTCTAAATAAGTACGCTCAAGTACTACGATCACGAGAAGACTGTGCGATGAATTGCAGGCCACCTACAAGTTAGAACCACATAATGTGGTTTGTATGACAGGTTGGCACCTGACTTGGATCTAAGTTGAACATGCGGTGCGAGAGGTGAACGATCACGTGAAGGCTAGGCCCTAGCCACGGGCGGAACACTAACACCGGGGTGCAGGACAATGAGCTCTACATGCATCAACTCATAATCAACTACCATGCAACCATGTCGTCAATACATACTCACCTGAACTTACCTAGGCCTCCGCAACATCATGCAATATTATGCAAAGCTATACTAATGCATATGCTAAAATGTAAAGCAAACATGACATGGCATTTTAAACGAAATTCCGTTTAAAAATAGTTTTTGGGAAACGCGTGTATATATATAAACCAAAAGCCCACTCACTGGTATGTAGTAGGGTCGTAACCCCCGAGTCTCGCCTGGTTGCGCTCGTCTTCCAGAAACGTCTCACCTATATGTGAAACAACTATTTTAACGTTAATTTTAAGCACATAACCAAAACCATGTAACAACTCTCATACGTTGCTCAATTGGGGTATTTGAATATGCCATCGTGGCCTACTCAACATGAGCATCCCCATATTTTTAGAATAATTTTTCGACGCCCCACGTACCCTCACGTTCCGGCCAAGGTACGGCCACACGCGTAAGCACGTGCCTGGCACACTAATGGAATCCCTAATGGCATTAGGGAATATTCCGTTAAATAGAAGCATCTACAGTTATATTTACCTGACGCTGTTAGTATATTTCGTCAAAGTTGACGGAATATTCTTCTTTCTTCTCTGGTGGTTCGCTGGGTTTCGGCACCGATGCCGCTGCGTCGCCGGTTTCTGGAAAAATCTAAAAACTTCAATATCTTTCTCATTTCTCAACCAAAATTCACGAATTTCATGTGGATTTGAAGCTCTTAAAGTTTAGAACACGACCATACCTATTTGTAGTCCTAAAACCGACGAAAAATGGTCAGAAAAACCTTTGAAACCTCCGACTAAACCTGCAACTCGGTGAATCCTTTTTATCCTGACGTTCTATCCACTCCAAAACTAACCTAGGGTCCTATTAGAGTTGATTAGGACCCATGTAGAACCTTAAAACCTTGTAGAACTTTGGCGAACACGTCGGAGTAAACTTCCACCTTGTCGGAGCTCATGTTCTCGGGTTTTTGAAGTCCTTTCTTCGAACCAACGGTACCACCAGGCTTGTGAAGTCAAGAAGAGGGTGATGATAACCTCAGTGGGTTCAATCCATGATGTTTTGATGGTGTTTGAAGGTTGGAAGGCTCAGTCGTACGGACGATAGAAAATTTGAGAGAAATGATGAGGGTGAGAGTTACGTACGTGTGTGTGTGGGTGTGTCCATGTAGGTTACGGGATTAGGTAGCATAAAAGGATCATAAGCCCTGATTGGGCTATGTGATTTAGGGCCTAACAATTGGTCCAAAAGAAGTAAAACAAGCCTAAAATTCTAGTTGGGTCCAAGGTTGTAGGAAAAGAAGATAATTGGTGGATAGGTTATGGACAACCCAAAACTATAACTCTACCCAATTACACCTATTCGTTCGTAACTTCCTCATCACAATTCCAGTTCGAGCCTAACTCGCGTCGACGTTCTCATAACGTCATGTATAATTTAATCACGTCAGCTGGAAAAATAATTTAAAACTATAAACGTACATCCACATCACTAGGCCAACAAAGGCATAATCGTCATTTTACATACTCGGGGATAAAATATATACCATAAATTGGGACGGGTCATCACAGTCTAGATGCCATAGATATTACATGAATTAGGGAAATTTGACTATCAATGAGATTGAGTACTTGTTAATAATTCGTTGAGGAAATAAGTAGGATTGGTTAGGGTGAGTCGGACACTCTAGTGTTTTACTCGATTGAATTACAACTTGTTTTCTTGGCTACCACCTTTTTTGCATTGTGATCACACGTTCTTGTTTTCATTTGTTTTGTTGTACTTTTAGTATCAACTCTCAAAACCATCATTATTTATTAATCTTTGTTAAATTTCACTACGTTGCAATTGGATTTAAGTTAGTTGTTTAAAATTAGATTAATTTATGTGGGATGATATTAAGTGCTTGCTTTCTATACTATAGAACGATTTGTATGCATCGAGCATAAAATTTGGAACTAAATTGGACTAATTTTGGTTAGTTTAAATTTCGCAACAAACATCAAATTGATGTTTTCTCTGTTTTACAAAAATAGTTTTTTTTTTTTTTTTTAAATAATAGAGAATAAAAAGATACATTATAAAACAAAGTTAGAGTCTTACTAATAATAAAAAATCTTGTATACTACTACTATCGTCACCAATGCTGCCACCACCACCACAACAACATTCTCCATTGTCTCACCATCCCGCCACCACTACCACAACCACCATCTTTTGATACCACCACCTCCCGCCACCGTCGACACTACCATATCCTCAACCAACATCATCTTCGCCACCATGGCCACTACCATATCCTCAACCAACATCACTCTCGCCACCATGGCCACCACCATCTTCACTGTCTCACCATCGCTGCAACTAAAATTACCACCACCATCACAGCATGACCACCACAACTTGTACCTCCGTTATCACCATTACCATTATCTACAGCCATAACCCCGCCACCATGGTCATCACCACCTCCACCGTCTTACTGTTGCGGCCACCACAACTTGTACCTTAACTTTTTACTGCTTTTGTTTTGTTTTCTACACCATGTGTCGGTATGCTTTACAACTGTATTTTTTTATTTCGACAGAAATAATAGAATTTCATTACCATAAACAACCATTTACAAATAAGCCAGATGGGTACATATGCTCCAGTGACCAATTTCTTGATCTGAAGGTAATTAGTGCAAAACAAATAATTTTAAACCTTTATACGGCTACCACCACACCATTAGAACGAGGATTCCCGAGGCAGATATGCCTCATAGATGATACATGACATACAAAGCCCCGAAATTCCCACAAAAGCCATCGCAAAACAACAAACCTACAAAATTGCCTAAGCGACACAAACAACTTGCCGAATCAACAAAGACAAAACATAAAAAACAAACTAAATATGAAGATGACAAGATGACGTGTCCATAATGGAGATGCAGGTGCAGAATTGGCAAGAGTCGTGGGTAGCATAGTCACGTGCAAAAATGTCTGGAGGTGTGGGACGCCAGCTATTGCCGGGACGAACACAAAGGAGTAGGGCGGAAAGGGATCCAACCATAACCACCATGGTCATCGTAACACCACCACAACCCAAATACATGCATAAGACATGTTAGCACTAAGAGCTGCCATAAGTTTTCGCCGACCGATATGGGTTGCAATTATGGCAAAAGTAGCAGCAACATGGATGGCAGAGGGGTTACCAGGCCAAAACCACCCACGTCGCTGCACTGCCATCCCCACCACCACCGCGAACCTAGAGATGACAAAAACGATAGTTCCAAGGGCAAAACCCTTAGAAAGTCCAAACAACCAAGAGAAAACTGCTACAAAAAATCTGCACCCCAATCACTATGAGCACCAAGGAAGCTACCGCCGGGAACACTCTATGTGCAACCCCACCTAGGAAACAGAAACAACACAAATCCGAGAAAAATGAAACCTTTTGGTAGGCTTGACTCCATCGATTGACCCATCACCATTGGCAACTTTATAGCAAGGCGGTGCCACCACCTAACAGTCAAGAAAGCCACAAAAAACTTGAAAAAAAGTAAGCCATATAGGAAGGATCCGACCCGCAAATCTAAGCCACAAACAAGGGAGGAAGCCCTGTACGACAACAGAATCCGGGAAATAGGTTGGAGGCCCGCAACAGAGTTGGGAAAACTTTTTGCCTACAAAAGAGTGGGAGAAAAAAGGTGCTAGGCAGCACCAAGGACTTGAGAAAAAGTGAGAAAGTAGCGGGTGGGGTGAGGGGTCGAGGAGAGAGAGAGAAAGTGTGAGGGTTGCGGACGAGTGGATAGGGGGAAGGAAGCGAGAAGTGAAGAGGCTATGAGGAGGAGGCTCTAGAAGGAGGCAGGAGGGGCTGTCGTTGACCCCAAGCCAAAGCTAGGGACCAACACTGAAGGTTTGTAGAGTTAGGGTTTGTGGTTGGAGAGCGAGAGAGATATGCATTTTTCGTGTTGAAATAGGAGTATGCAGTTTGTTAAAGATGCTTAGATTGTAATTTGTATTGCTGATTTGAACTTGATAATACAAAACAACCATTTCCTCAAGAAATGGTGCATTCAAAATTGCAAACTGAAAACTTTGGGACTTCAACTGACGGCAAATTTGACAGAGTTTTACCCCCCAGTTTACCCAAAATAAAAATTAAAATGAGTGATGTGTTGTTGAGCTTTTCTTACCTTCACATTTTTCTTTCATGTGTGAACTGTTGAGTTTTAACTAATGTGCGAGAAAGAATTTCCATTTAGTTTCACTTGTGTTGGATTTGCGTACAATAATGATCCAAGGTCAGAAAGAAAGGAGACATGCAATTATTAAAATGAGTGGATTGCTCAGTTACAGTTAATTTATGGAATTTGTTCATATTTCATGTTGTTGCAACGAGGTTGCTCCCCGTCTATCTCGTTTTGCTTTGTCAATTGGTAAGTTATTCAGGACCTTCGCCAACAATATTCAATCCGTAATCAATTCTCTTTGAAGTGGAAATGAAATTTTCGTATTTATAGTCGACATGATAAAGGAGAAGTAAAGACAATAAAAGTGAAAGATAAAAGAATTTTTCTTTTTTAAAATTTTTAGTTTTTTATTTTTTAATTTTCATGTGGGCCCATATTGACATGTCGCGACCAGACATTATCCACGTGGGCGCCACAGAGGTTCTGACAGAAAATTTAATAGATGTATGGAAGTGTCGCAAAATTATTACTTTAGGTACCGGATTGAGACGAAAAAACTTGATGTGTGAAATGTTGAAAACTAAGAAACTTCAGAGTAGTAAATTGAGATTAACCTTATTTCAATTTATATATTCTCAATTCAATTTTCAACGCATTGTTTATGCCATTCTATGTATGTGATTGTAGATATGTAAATTTCGTTGCATGCAAATGATGCATCACAAAGCTCCACGTGGCATATGACTCATCACAAATAGACAAGTCATCAATGACATGGGGTACAAATCAAGCAAAGGAAGAATAAAACTTCCCCAAATTTCGGCAAAGGGGGGAATCTCTCCTTAAAATCGGAAAGGGGCCCAAATTGCTCCCAAAATTGGAAAAAAAGCTAAAGCGTCTTCACAAAACAAGCAAGAGTTGAAGATTGTTCACAAAATAGGTAACAAGCCCTATAATTCGGCCAAGGTAAGGGAAAGTGGCTGGAATTAAGACACAAAACATGCCTAAATTCTCCCATGGACGAATCAAGACACAAATCAAAGCCAAATCCACCCAAAGGCATGGCTTTGAAAGTTTATAAATACAAGGTCCCAAGACAAGTATAAGGTCGACAACTTCTACATTCAAGGCCGAAATTCTCACGAAAGGAGAACCTTTACCAAATCTTTGAAGACTAATACGCTGCCAAAACTCTTTTCAAAGAACGCACAACCAAAGTCGAAGCTTTCTTTTGACCAAAGCCGAATCACTCCCTTAAAGAATCAACAAGCACTTGTGTTGATTCCTTCAAGACTTTGTTGCAAGCTCAAAACTTGTAACGACGTTCGATTCAGGATCAAGTCACCAAGACCCTTGAATCAACAAAATCCCACATTAACATCACATGTGCCTCAAGTCATACACAAACTTAGAAGTGAAGACCATCCACACATTGTTTCAAGCTCAAAACTTGAAGCAATCATTCAATCGTTCGTCTGATATCAAGTCGTCGCTACCCTTGAATCAACAACCTATGCACCTACATCAAATTTAAAGACTGAATCAGAGGAAAATTGTAAACAGAGATTGTAACCCTACAAATTCATCAATACAAATCTACTTTGTACACGTGTTCTTGTTTCATTCGTTACAGAATTTTCGTGTTTACGTGATAATATGTCGTGTAAAAATCAGAGAATGTCATAAGAATTTAAAAAAGACTGCAAATTGAGGTGTTTCTTTTACAATTTACAAAAACATAAAATAATTTAGAAAAAAAAAGGACTACACGTACACATGTTAACACTCGTTTTCAAAATCAAAGAAAAAGTCCACTAGACACACAAGTGGAGCAAAAAACACGAGAAAACCTAAAAAGACTCGCACTCACGGTCACAGATGCAAATAACCAATCGCAATCATCCGTGCAATTTACTCGCAGGCAGGGGCGGATCTACTAAGGGACCAAGGTGGTCCCGAGACCACTTGCAAGCTTGGATAAATGGCTGTGAGAACCTCTTAAGACCACCTAAGTCTGGGCAATGGTGGAGAAGAGTAGCAGCCATAACTGCTGCACTGTGCAAAACTGGAGGAAGAAGAAAGCTTTTTTTTTTTAAATGACTTGACCAAAACGACGTCGTTTTGAGTCAAGTCATTAAAAAAATTTAAAAACCCGCGTGATAGCATTCACCATCTTTTGTTAAAATGTCAAAATTTAATAAAAGCCCATGGCTTTTCATTAGTCTGCTTTCAATCAAATTCAACTTTATCAATTATAATATACCTAATTGCCTGCCGCTTCCGTTCCTCACGCCACCCAAGCCAGCGAAGGCCATCAACAGCAATTTCATATTTTCTGTAAGTTTTCTAGTTTAGTGAACTTATTTTTAGTGTTAGTTCATACATATTTATTGTTAATTTGTTAGGATTTTTAGTTTTAGGTTTTTTTTTTTTTTTTAAGAATACTAATTAAAAACAAAAGGCTAAATAGTGAATACATATATGTAAGAGTCTTTGATAATGGTTTTTGGTAAGGGTCTTTGATAAAAAGTCAAACAATCACACACTAACGAGTTTTAAACTAAGTTTAGCCTTATTCATTGTTAATTTTTAAGGATTTTATCATATCTATTTTAGTGTTAGTTCATACATATTTATTGTTGATTCGTTAGGATTTTCTGATATTACTTGGATTGTGTTAGAGTGTGTGTGTGTGTGTGTTTTTTTTTCTTTTTTTTTTTTTGTCGAAGATTGTGTTACAGTGTTAGTTCATACATATTTTATAAGTTTCATCAATTGATATAGATTTTAGTATGGAACGATATTACAAGCAAAAATCATTATCGATTAGTTTGGACAAAGATTATAAATGAAGGTTGTAGTTTGCCATTTAGTTTTCAATGTTTTTTATTTTTATTTTTTTTGGAGGCTTTTATATTAGGACCATCCTATGTTAAAATCTTGAATCCATCGCAGATCCCACTTGCAGGCTGCTCCCGCGACGCCTGAACTATTGGCAGCAACATGGCAGTGCACAGTGGCGACAGTCATCACCTCACACTGCTTACCGCCATCGTCCTCCATGCATTTCAGCCGTCAGCATGCTGCATGATCAGTGATGGACAGTCTGTCCATGCGAAAATTCTGACTTTGATTGTGTTTATATTTTTTTTGTTCTTTTGTCAACAACACAACATCAAATTATCAAAGGAATAACTGACAACCACCCCCACCCCCACCCCCACCAAAAAAAAAAAAACCTATCAAAGCAATCAATAATCATGAGATGCAGGACTGAAAACTTATCAATGTTATTCAAGTAATGTTATTCATATCATATTTTTGTATCATATTTTAATACCATCTTAGATGGTATTTGATGTGGATAGTCACATCATTTGAATTAATTAGATTTTTAAATTTAGTTCATTATTTAATAAACTAATAATTAAGAAAAACTAATTAATTAAATGATGAATGTGGTATACGAGGAGTCTTTCTCCTTCCTTTTCTTGGGTTTTGCAAATTTTTCAAATGATGTGAATGTCCAAATCAGATGACATCTAATGTGGTATAGAAATGTAATATAAAAACATGGTATGAATAACATTACTCATGTTATTCACCCGATTTGTTCAAATTTAGAAAACTTCACATTTTGGAACTCTGTTTTTATGAAATCCTTATAAGGAATTAAATTGAATTGGGTAATTTATTTACAACATACTACATGGGACTCATATAAATCTCAAGAATTTATCCATTATGATCTTTTGCATTTGGGCATGTATAGATTGACACTCATTTATTTGATGATACGATTAGAACTTCTAGGACTCGAACTATTTATAATAAGGCTTATTTTTAGCTATGCCTCTTAAAACTTCATTTTGATCTCATTTTGCCTCAAGAACTCAAAAGTCATCATTTTACTTCCTGAAACTCAAAATTCGTTCCACTGTGACTTGTGAACTTTCTTTTCTTCCTGAAACTTATCGGTCGCCTCCTAAAACATATGTGCGTTGAAAAATCCCACATTACCCATATCTCTAAGAAAATAAGATATTTAAATATCTTAACCCTACTCCAACTAATACCGAATCCTTTTGTGATAAAACCCTACACTTGACGGATTGTGCAGGTGGTAATTAACAAGTTGGGTTGGTGTCGTTGAAAGTAGACTTTTGGCCCGTCTCTTAGATATTTTGACATGGTATTAGAGCAAGAGAGTGGGCCTGTACTGCCACGTGATGGGTGGGTCCCCTTCGCCCGCACGATGATGGTGGGTCCCTTGGCTCCACATGGTTGTAGATATGTGGATCTCTCCCCGTGTGACCCACAAATTGGGTCCCACGTGAGGGGGCGTGTTGAAATATCCCACATTGACCGTATCTCTAAGAAAAGAAGAGTTTAAATATCCTAACTCTGCTCCAACTAATACCGAGACTTTATGATAAAACTCCACACTTGAGGGACTGTGCACGTGGTAATTACCAAGTTGAGTACAATATCGGTGTTGTTGGAGGTAGGCCTTTGGCCCGTCTATCTGACGATTCTACATGTGCGACCTAACACCCTTTAAGATTATGCCATATGTGCAATAAATTTGATTATAAATCTCCATGATGTGTTAATAATCAAGAATCAAAGAATATTAAGTTTAAAGAAATTTAAGAGATGAAACAAATAAAAAATAAATTGATTAGTCTACCGCATCCAAATTAAAACCACATAAAAAATTAACAGATTTAAGGCAATATAGAGCAAATTAATCAACCACATAAGAAATTAACAAATTTAAGGCAATAGAGAGCAAATTTGGAGTTTTATAGAGACAACTTTTGAGTTTTAGAGGATAAAAATGGGATCAAATCGAGTTCCAAGGGCAAAGTGGAGTAAACTTTGAGTTTTAGGGAGTAAAAATGACGAAGTTTGAGTTCTAGTGAGCAAAGTAAGATTAAAATTGAATTCCAGGGGCGTAGCTAGCCTTATAATAATTTATGGAGTTAGTTTTGGGGTGACCTGTCCCTTTATGTTACCAAAAAAAAAAAAAAAATTGTTTTATGTTTGTGATTTTTAATTTTGATTGTTTATGGAATTCGATGTATGTTTGTGACTTTGAGAATATTTCAATTTATGTTTTCTCAATTCAAATTTTCCGGCATTGTTTTATGGCGAAAATTTGAAATAGGTCTAATTTTATAGGCCACCTTTTAAAATAGGTCTAATTTTTGGTGACTTTTGACTTTTGAAATAGGTCTAATTTTTAGTTACTTTAGATCCATATCAAAAAACCCTTTGTTTATGTGAAAATATATCGTGTAAAAATAGAGAATGTCATAAGAATTAAAAAGGGACTGCAAATTGAGGTGGTTCTTCTACAATATTCAAAAATAAAAATACTTTAGAGAAAGGGACTGCACATACACATGTTTATGTTAACGCTCGTTTTCAAAATAAAAGAGAAAGTCCACTAAATACACGAGTACACGAGTGGAGCAAAAAACACGAGAAAACCTAAAAAGGACTCGCACCCACGGATGCGAATAACCAGTCATAATCATCCGTGCAATTTACGCACAGGTCTCACGTGCAGACTGCTCACGCCGCGGCTGAAGTACCGGCGGTCACACGGCAGTGCACAATGGCGACAGTCATCACCTCACACTGCTTACCGCCATCGTCGTCCATACATTTCAGCCGTCAGCATTCTGCATTATCAGTGATGGACAGTCTGTCCACGCGACCATATATATACATTTGTTCGTTGTGATATTTTTTTTTTTTTTGGGTTCTTTTGTCAACAACACACTATCAAATTAAAAAAAAAATAATAATAATTGACCCCAAAAATAAAATAAAAAAACTATCAAAGGAATCAATAATCATGAGATACAAGATTGAAGACTTATTAATGTTATCATCTGATTTGTTGGAATTTAGAACTTGCACATTTTGTAACTCTTCTTTTAGGAAATCAATTAATTGCTTAGAAGGAACTAAATTGAGTTGGTAATATATTTACAACATGCTACATTGGACTCGCATAAATCTCAAGAATTTATCCATTATGATCTTTCGCACTTGGGCATGAATAAAAAAGGATAAAGAAGGAATATTTGTGAGAATCTCTTACCTGTTTTCAGGTGTTCGATCACAAATTTTAATTATATTTTTTTCTAATTCCATATGTGTTAGTAAATATGTGAGAAGTTAGCTATTTGATGAGGTCAATATACTTTACACTTTACGTTTACCCATATTTTCGTAAATGTAAGAAAATTAAGAATCAAAGTAATTTCAATACACATTTTAAGTAAGTAGATATAACACAAACTCAAACTAATCTCTTCAACTATCTTCACTAAATTACATGAATTAATTGGTCATTTATGCACCAAAGTAGAGCTTACTTTTTTCTTTTTGATCCATAAAGTAGAGCTTACTGTGTTGACATTTTGAGGATATGTATATGATTGAACTGCACCATTGAACTGCACCAATGTCGAGCTACCAACCCATTACAAAGTATAAAGGGTCAAAGATGAAGAAAGTGAATTAACCTTAGGTTAACTATTTCATGATTCAACTATAGGTCAACCATTGGTTTGATTACTAATAAATTGTATATATAACCCTAACAAAAATTGTGTATATATATAAGAACAGTAACCCTAATAATAAAACTTATACATAACAACCCACGAGGTGGATTACCATATTTGAAAGTATTCAATTGTTTGGAGTAACAAAGAAAGCCTTTACGTGATCATTGATCAAAAGCATATATATACTCCCTTATGGGATTCTTGAACAAATAGTTATACTCCCCATCCGGCGTTTCTATTCTCAAAAGTTTTTAACTGTAAAATTTAGTCACTGTATTTTTAAATAAGAATTGGACGACTACAACTATTAAAGTATTGGATACCCTGGAATATGTTGGAATAAATGTAACAATATAAAGAATAAAAATTATGTCTTTTAATAAAATTGCAACCATTCAACCAAAAAATTACAACCGTAAAAAGTTCAATGAAATCCAACCTTTTGTAAAGGTTGCCGCACAAAAACTTGCTGCGCACCCGCAGCACCTTTATCTATTACACACACGCCCGCGCGCACACACACATATACATACGCACACACACACACACACACACACACACACACACACATATATATACACATATACATATACATATACATATACATATACATATACATATATATATATATAATATATTTTATATATTATTGAAATCTTTAGAAGAATATGCAAAGAAATCTCATAGTTTAGTTATTTTTATATATTACACTTTATCCTCATCGTTTTAAAATCAGTAAACTGTTGCAGTCATATTTAGAATAAGAATGTGACTATGTAAATCCTAGTGTATTAGGGATATCTTTGAATAAGGGTGGGTTCGAAAAACCGAAAAATCGAAAAAATCGGATTGAAAACCGAACCGAACCGAATCTAGTTGGTTCAGTTCAGTTTCTGGGGTTCAGAAATTGAACTTTGTTGGCAAAACGACATCGTTTTATATTTATTACTAGAAACGGCATGTCGTTCAGTCTAAAAGTTTGTATTGGTCGACGTCGTTCAGTCTGAAACCCTAAACATCGATTCCTCATCCCTGATCCCTCTGTCTGTACTCTGGACCTCTTTTTCCTAGCCTCCACCACTTTGCGTATCACATCCCAGTTTACATAGTAAGATATTGTCCGCTTTGGGCCACGCCTTCACAGTTTTGTTCTTAGGTTTCCACCCAAAATGCATCTTACTATAAGGAGGTGGGCATCTACATATAAGGCACATCACCTCCTTTCCCCCGTGCGATGTGGGATCTCACAATCCACCCCCTTAGGGGCTTGACGCCCTCATCGGCACACTTCCAGCCAGGGGAGTGGCTCTGATACCAAATTGTCACATCCTAGTCCACATAATAAGATATTGTCTGCTTTGGGCCATGCCCTCACGGTTTTGTTCTTGGGTTTCCACCCAAAACGTGTCTTACTATAGGGAGGTGAGAATGTACATATAAGGCACATCACCTCCTCTCTTCCGGTCGATGTGGGATCTCAGAATAATTGTCACATCCCAGTCCGCATAGTAAGATATTGTCCGCTTTGGGCCACACTCTCATGGTATTGTTCTTGGGTTTCCACCCAAAACGCGTCTTACTATAGGGAGGTGGGCATGTACATATAAGGCACATCACCTCCTCTCCCCTGGGCGATGTGGGATCTCACAATCCTTCCGCTTTAGGGGCCCAACGCCCTCGTCGGTACACTTCTGGCGGGGGAGTGGCTCTGATACCAAATTGTCACATCTCAGTCCGCATAGTAAGATATTGTCCGCTTTGGGCCACGCCCTCATAGTTTTGTTCTTGGGTTTCCACCCAAAACGCGTTTTACTATAAAGAGGTGGACATATACATATAAGGCACATCACATCCTCTCCCCCGAGCGATTTGGGATCTCACACCACGCACCCTCTCTCAACATAATCAGTCTTCGTCTTCTTCCTTCCCAATGACCTGTGACCTGCGACCTATCTCACTCTTAGTTGGTCAGTCTCTCACATGTAGCCGATTTGCAAGTGTCGCCGTCTCACTATCAGTCTCTCACCCCCGTGATTCATGACCCACGACTTCCTTTCGTCGTTTTGAGTCTCGACCCACGACTTCCTTTGCAATGTTAGTCTCATGTTTTACAGATTTTCTTTTCAATTTCATGGGTTTTGCAGATTTTATTTTCAATTTCGTGGGTTTTTGCAGCTTTTCAATGTCATGGGTTTTGCGATTTTCTTTTATTTTAAGTGGTTTTTGTTGTTCCTATGATAGTAATGCTTACTATTATTGTCAATTAGAAGAATCTGATTGAAATGGTAAGAATGGATATTTTTCATACTGTGAAGTTGAATGGTAAGAATACAGAGGTGGGAAGGGGATTTGTGAGAGTAAAAATATAGCATAGAAAGGGACGAAGTAGACGGTTTGACGAGAAGCTGAATATATTTTCTTAAAAAATGAGATGAGAAGTAAAGGAAAATGATATTATGTTGATAAGGAGGTCGATTATGTTGGATGAGGAGCAGAAAGACTGATGGAGTATAGGAATGAGAATAACTTTTAAAGAAATTTTCTTGTTGAATGATAATATTCAAATGACATGGAACTTTAGAGTAACTTAAAGCTATATGATGATGTCCAAATTCTTGAATTACAATACAAATTTTTCTTTCAATGGTGTATGTAATCCAGTATGATTTGTTTAATCTAGTTTGTGATTTTTATGTTTTAGTAATTATTTTTCTTGAAAGTTAAACATTAGATTGTCAGTTTTGGTTAGGCACTTCCACAGAAATGTAGTTCTAGAAGGCCACTGAATGTAGGTATGTAGAAGTTAATCAGTAAATAAGTAGGCTGAGATGGCATGGAATGCAAAACATGTTCGAGTGCTGGAGTTAGTAAACACTGATTTGTGGTAGTACTACTGTGGCTTTGATATTTACGTTCATGTGCAGTGTAGTTTTGATATATACATATGTGCAAATGCATAAAGATATCCACGCTTTTTTTATATTTGTTTTAGTTTTTCAAAAGCTTAATGTTTTCATATAAACCTCGTAACAACATATAAATGTGTCAAAGAAAGGGTGATAAATATGTGGTTATTTAAAACGTGGATCACATGGACAATAGATATTTTTCCTACTGTGATGTTGAATGGTAAGAATACAGAGGTGGGAAGGGGATTTGTTGAATGATAATATTCAAATGACACGGAACTTTTGAATGATTCAGAATTATAGGCAATACAGTTCCATTCTATTGTATTCGTTGGGGTTAAAGTTCATTTCAAAGAGATGCATAACTTATTTGATGGATCATATTTATTCAAGGTAAGCACAAGAGGCTAGTAGTTGGGTTTCATTTGGCTGAGGGATTTGATGAACTCATTGGATGTATAGCTTTATGTACAGAGTGTGTGCAAGACATGAAGTGATGAAACCTTGAAGGTTTATTTGACTTTATGATTTTAGTTAAGTGGAATATTTCTTTAAAGTTTGGACTTTGTTATGTTTATTTTAGGTATGGAAGACTTGAAGTGTGACGTTTATTTTAAATTTGGACCTTTTGAAGACTTAAACTTTGATGTTTATTTTAAGTTCGGACTTTGGAAGACTTGATTGATTATTCTAGTTGTACTTTAAAATTTTATTTTCATTGTCTTTGATTTTAGTTGGAAAGCTTATGTTATGATTGTGTTGGAGATGTTAAAATTTCAGATTTCAATTTTTTTCATTTAAAAAAAAAAAAAGGGAAACCAAACCGAAATCGAACAGGAAAAAACCAAACCCAAAAGAATGAACCGAACCGAAATTTCGGTTCGGTTTCAGTTTTGGCAAAAAACCGAACCATTTTGAACTGAACCTAGCCCTATCTTTGAATATTCCCTTTAGTAGCTAATATTCTATTAGAGTTGTAATCCTAAAAGAGTAAGGATTCAACCTATCCTACTACTATAAATAAAGGCACAATGGGGTGATACAACACACACCTCACAATCAAATCTCTTTTCTCTCTCTCTTGACGCCAGCCTCTCTCCCTCTCTAGTCTTAAATACAATTCAGTTAAATAGGCCTACAACATGTTATCAGCACGTTTTTGTCTGAAGCTAAGGAATTGAAGGATCGTAGGAGGAGGCTTTCTTCTATAAAATTCAAAGGCTTTTATTTGTTTTCTGCCAATCAGGTATGCTTAAAATAAAATAAGATATTTGAAACGTCCACGAAGCATGAAAACATTCCCTATGATGCATGAACCCCCTATATTTATATTTTCCTTCCGATATATATATTGTATATGTTTCATATATTTGTCAATATATATATGTTTCATGCATTACGCAATTATTTTGCTATGTGGAATTTGTGAGTCAAAGCATATAAATAAATTAGAAGCAATTTAGGGTTTTTCAAACCTTAAACATGTCGAAAAAACAAATCTGGGAATTTAATACGGCACCGCCGCTGCCATCACCATTGAGCATCATGCTGGCCAATCATTTACTCTTACCCTGAAGCGTGGCAGACCCCCTAGTTCAAAGGATTCACAACCCTGGAAGAGGAAAATGGCACAAACTAATGACTCTAGTCTGAATCTGACCATCGCTTACTCATTTGTTCCAACGTATGAGGTTATTCTAGATTATGGTGATGTCTTAGTTGAGACAACTCGATCTCTCGAGAATCGTGAGATTTCGGTCCACTACGCAGTATTGGATGAGGTTTGGAATCAGAATGAGATGATCGTCGACGATGCATTTGCGTACACAGTAGCTACTGACATCATGTTCAGCGATGACATTGAACCACGTTCCATTGATAAATGCTGACATAAAACGGATTGGTCAAACTGGAAACAAGCAATCTAGGTCGAACTCGATTCGCTTGCGAAGCGTAAGGTGTTTGGATCTATAGCTCCTACTCCACCACATGTGAAGCCAATGGGCTATAAGTGGGTTTTCGTAAGGAAGGGTAATGAGAAGAATGAAATAGTGCGATACAAAGCACACCTCGTAGCGCAAGGCTTCTCTTAGCACCCTGTGATTGATTACGAGAAGACGTATTCCCCCGTAATGGACGTCATAACATTCCGCTACCTTATTAGTTTAGTAGTTTTCGAAAAATTGAATATGTAGTTTATGGACATGGTAACCGCGTATCTCTATGGGGATCTGGATACTGAAATCTACATGAAAGTTCCAGAAGGACTTACATTGACTGTTTCAAATAGTTCTAGACCATAGAACACTCTTTCTATTAGATTGAGGAGATCACTCTACGGATTGAAACAATCTGGGCAGATATGGTATAACTGTCTAAGTGAATATTTGACAAGTCAGGGTTATGTGAATAACAAATTATGCCCATGCGTGTTCATAAAGAAGTCACATTCCGGATTTGCGATCGTTGTAGTTTATGTCGACGACATGAACCTTATCAAAACTCCCGTAGAGCTTAAGGAAATTGTAGTTCACTTGAAATCAAAATTTGAGATGAAAAATCTTGGGAAAACTTGATATTATCTCGACCTGGAGAACGAGCATTGTTCGGATGGAATCCTAGAACATTAATCGAACTACACCCAAAAGGTGTTGTGAAGTTTTAATGAGGATAAAGCAAAGTCTTCGAGTGCTCCTATGGTCATTCGGACTCTAGATGCTAAACAAAATCCCTTCCATCCCAAAGAGGATGAGGAAGAGATTTTGGAGCCAACTCAAATATGAATTTTGAGTCTCCGGTGCATTGGAGAAGCTTCCCCTATATTTGGACCAAAATGTAAGATTTGGGTCCTCCATTTCCTGTGCATTAGAGATGTTCTTACAAGTGAAAAGTAATATCACTAATATGTGACGCTAAATGACATAACATATGATTGTAAATTTAAAACATTAAGATATTTTACGTTTTTAGCTATTAAAAAGCGTAAATTTATTTTTCAAAAACAATAACAAAAAGTTAAGTTTTTTTTTTTTTTCAAATGATAAATTTTGTTAGATTAGCCAACAACAAAGTTCGAATTCAAAGACTACTTTCATTTTAAAAAAAAAAAAAAGAAAAAAAAACAGTCAAATAGAAACTGTTAAAAATGCACTTGGGATTCGATGCACGGTTGGGTTAGGTGGAGAATAAACTAGGTGCATTATAATTAAGGTATTTCCTTCCCACATAACACCCTTTTTCCAGAGATTTTAGATGCTTCGCTTCTAGATTGCATGGCCAGTGGACAATACCCTTTAACACGGTAGGTATGAGATGTATATGAGTCATGCATGCATCTTCTAGATTCATGACTTTTGGTTTTGGAAATATCATGCACGCTGTACCATTTGCCACTTGCCATGCCAGCTTAAAAGATAAAAGCTGATGTGAGACAGATAATTATAAACTAGCTCAATTTACAACAATTAATTAATGCATCTAATTTTTCCTAAAATTTTATCCAAAAAACAAGTCAAAAGAAAAGTAAAGCAGAGATCAAATTTTAAAATTAAATTTTGTAAACTAAATGACATAGTTTTTTAGTAGATTATTACTTATGAGTTGATTAACGTATTTATTTTTTATTAGTGACACATCATTTTATTTACAAATTTGATCTATCTAGCATGACTATTCTATATAGCATATTAATCTACCGCACTTCCCTTATTCTTTTTGCCTGGACTTCTCTCAAATCTTGGCATTTTTTGTTTTTAAGTTTATGGGGTAGATAAGGCTACCTCATTTATGGGTCAAAGCATACTACACATTTTTTTGATGACTTACAAAGGGGGTATTAGACTTTTTTTCTTTTTTCTTTTTTTTGATGACTTACAAAGGGGGTATTAGACTTTTTTTTTTTTTTTCTTTTTTAGGTCGCCCATCAAAAAGAATTGCATGAAGTGGAACTCAAACTTAAATCTTGGTCTAGCAAAACGAATGATTCTTATCAATTCAGGCGACCACCGTTGGCATCTGTGCATATTTTTTTATCACATGCATTTTCTTGCCTATATAAATAAATTTTTGAATAGCTTTGAAAGTTAAGAGTCAATATTATCCCAAAGAGTCAAGTATATGAAATGCCATATGTTATTTGCTGATATTATTACGAAAATGCATATTGTAATTAGATTTTACCAAGAGATATGCGTAAAACTTAATCATGGGAATTCGAATTCACAGCACACGTGTAACTAGAAAATAGTCCTCTTTAACCTTTTTCAATTGAAATTAAACAATTCATATTAGGTGCATCTAATAAATAAGAAAACACAATCTTAACTAATTGGTTGTGCACTTGTGCTAATCCTCAAATCACGTCGGTTCTTTAATTTTAATATCCATCGGCTGATATTATATTGAACCAAAAGGCCATGTTACTTTCAAGTTCTAATTTAAATGCCCTCATTTCCTTTTAGAGTATCATACAAGTTATTAATGGACTCAAATATTATTTTATACTCTTAATTAAACATTAGCTTAATGTAGCTTAACTAACTCTTCTCATTACATGTTTGATTTTTGGTAAACGTCCTGAACCAATCATGGCTTGTAGATTAAGAATAGTAATTTATAAACATATTAGCATTTGATATTTTCAAATTTATTCAATCTAACGCTCGAAAATTAATAAAGATTGTGTGAAAAACAAAAATGAGTGTGTAGGTAGCCCCATCCATAATTGATAGTGTATTTTAGTTGGTTGATGTCAATTATTTAGGTTTAACTTACAATGGGAAAAATGCACCCTACTTACAATTGTTTACAAACTAAATTTCCGATTCGATTTTTCTTAAAAAAAAAAAAACAAAAAAGTAGAGCTTAGAGCCGCCAACCAGTCAAACCCACGAACTTTGACCACAAAAAATTCCAAATAAAAAGGTTTTTTTGTTTTGATTTTGTAATCAATAAAATTGAAAAAAAAGGAATCAACGGTCAAACCTCCTCTGAGTTTCTCAGAAAGCTCTCCAAAATAAAATAAAAAAAAGAGAAGAAAGAACAGAGAGAGACTTATGCAATACGTGACCATCTTTTTCTCTTCTTCTTCGACAACAATTTCTTAATATTATTATCCTATTCAACTAAAATCTCTCACTCTCTCTCTCTTCTGTCTTTCTCTCTCTTGTTTGATGGCCTCCTCTTCAGGGAGCTTAGAAACCTCAGCAAACTCACACCCAGCAGCCTTCACTTTCTCAACTCACCCATTCATGACCACCTCCTTTTCCGACCTCTTAGCCTCCGGTACAAACGAAGACTCGAACCCACCAAGATATATCGGTCATGGTGGGTTATCGGATCGAATTGCAGAGCGCACTGGATCCGGCGTACCCAAATTCAAGTCACTACCGCCACCCTCACTGCCCATTTCTCCGCCCTCCATATCTCCATCCTCCTACTTTGCTATCCCACCTGGGTTGAGCCCGGCTGAGCTTCTTGACTCTCCCGTTCTCCTAAACACTTCAAACGTATGTATATGTTTGTGTGTATGAATTCTCACGTGTGTATATTATGTTTACATAATTTAGATTTCGTTTTTCTTGGGTTCCGCAATTTCCCAATAGGGATCATGAGGAAATTGAGATAAAGGAAAAAAGAAAATTTTAAGAAGAAGATATTTTTGTGATATTTTTCATTACCGAAGTCAAAGTCTTTGGTTTTGTTAATTTTGCTCTTTAATTATTGGGTTATGTTTTGTCAGTTGTAATATTGTTTTGTTTTGATGATTTTACCAATTGGGATTTTCTTGTTTTGTGTTATTTGTTTGCAGATTCTTTCATCTCCAACTACTGGAAGCTTAGCAGCTCATGGTGCCTTCAATTGGAAGAACAACCAACAGAATGTAAAACAGGAGAGCAAGAACTACTCAGATTTCTCTTTCCAAACCCAAGCAAGACCTCCCATTTCTTCATCATCGTCAATGTTTCAATCTTCAAACACCTCAAATCAAACTGTACGTTTCAATCTTTTATGTTGTTTGTTAAGCAGCCCGTCTTTGTGCACGACGTCCGATCTTTATTAAAAACAAGACGCTCTCAGAAAACCTCATTTCAGCTCAATTTGCTTAACTTTGATATCATTTATCGACTCGATCGATTGTGTAGTTACTAATTGATTACGTTTTATTTCGGACACAAGAGCAGGCATGGAACAACTACGTTCAGGCTCAAGAACCCCCAAAGCAAGAATATGGTTCTGTTCAGAGCTTGCCATCTGAAATGACCACCCAAACTCTCCAAAATAATACTCCGACGAATGGCAGTTTCTACCACCAATCTCAGACCTTGAGCAGGAAGTCAGACGATGGATATAACTGGAGAAAATATGGTCAAAAACAAGTGAAGGGAAGTGAAAATCCAAGAAGCTATTATAAGTGCACTTACCCTAACTGCCCAACTAAGAAAAAAGTAGAGAGGTCATTGGATGGACAAATCACTGAGATTGTTTACAAGGGCAATCACAACCATCCCAAGCCACAGAACACCAGAAGATCATCATCAAATTCTCACGCAATTCCGGCTTCAGACGCCACGAACAATGAACTCCCAGATCAAACTTATGCTAATCATGGCAATTCACAAATGGATTCCATTGGAACTCCTGAGAATTCATCCATATCCATTGGGGACGATGATTTCGAGCAGAGCTCTCAGAGGAGCAAGTCAGGAGGAGGGGAGGAGTTTGATGAAGATGAACCTAATGCCAAGAAATGGTAAGCTTGATTAATCAAGGGCTACCGGTTTTGGTACTCCCCTATCAACTGTCTGCGCTCCAAATTGATTATTTTACAGTTTTATGTGCACTCGCAGGAGTAGCGTTAAAATCACCAGCCTTGATTAATTTGCGTTTATTATTTGTGTGATTAATTAGTCTTTTTTAATGGTTATGCAGGAAAAAAGATGCTGATCACAATGAAGGAATTTCAGCACCTGGGGGTAGAACAGTGAGAGAGCCTAGAGTTGTAGTGCAAACAACTAGTGACATAGATATTTTAGATGATGGCTACAGATGGAGGAAGTACGGTCAGAAAGTGGTAAAAGGCAATCCAAATCCAAGGTTTGAGAGTTCAAGAAATATAATTTTTTTGCACTATCTAATATAGTCAAGTTTATTTTGTAAAAATACCTCACAAATAAAGTGGATTGTTTCTTTGTTCCTAAAAAAATGACACATTCTTCTAAAGTTTGCTTTTCATGGGATTGCATGTATTTTTGTTGGAACTTTAACGAAAAGTTCTCGGTATTGTTCATTTTAACGAAAAATTATATTTTTACATTAAAAAGTCAATCCTAGTACTATTCACTTTACCATTTATTTTATTTTTATCGTTAAAACTCAAAGTTTTCAAGCTTTTTCCATTAATTTTTCTATTTTTGTTTTATTTATATTTTGCAAAATTGTAGGAGCTACTACAAGTGCACGTATCCAGGATGTCCAGTGAGGAAGCATGTTGAAAGAGCTTCTCATGATCTTAGAGCCGTGATCACAACCTATGAAGGGAAGCACAACCATGACGTCCCCGCCGCTCGTGGCAGCGGCAGCCATGCTGCTGCCAATAGGCCTATACCAAACAACAACAACAACAATGTAGCTTCAGCAATGAGGCCTATAACTCATCACACTAACAATTCTGCTAATACCAACTCTCTTCAAAACTTGAGGCAAACAACATCAGAAGGGCAAGCACCCTTTACCGGCCTAGAGATGTTGCAGAGCCAAGGAACTTACGGATTCGCAGGGTTCGACGGAAACTCCATGGGATCATACATGAACCAAGCACAGCTTAGTGACAACATGTTTTCTAAAGCCAAGGAAGAGCCTAGGGATGATGCATTTTTTGAATCATTGCTGCGTTGATTAGGGTTTGTGGAAGTCTCACAGTTTGGGAAAGGGATTAAAGTTAATAGAAATCATTACAAATAATCACACACACAGTCAGGTTCATTCCATTCATTTCTTTTTTTTGTTCGTTTATTGTGTTGTGTATATTCCTCTGCAAATTACAGGGGTTTTTTTCGAAGAAACTTCGTCAACGACATTTTTTTTTGAGGGTTTTCTTTGCTATCTCAGCTAAAGAGGCTCAATTTTTTGTATCCCACAAATGTTTAATTTAGTTAAATGCTATACCAATGAAATTTGGATTTTTATTCCTCATATGAGTTTGCAAAATGTATTAACTTGGAGTTTCTGAGTTCGACTTAAACTCAAAGTTCCGATATAAAAATAAACGTTCTTAATCACGTAAATTATAAACACTCTTCTTATGAGTTCGCAAAA